>NC_085002.1:2991851-2994351 GCF_963854185.1 Sardina pilchardus | reverse complement strand
ATTCAATGTACAAAAATAGTAATCATTTCTATTGAGGAAACACAACAAAGCTTTTACCAGTTGTCTTAAGTACAAGAGAGTAGGCATTTCTATTGAGGAAATATGATATGACAAAGCTATGGGCCGATTATTACCAGTAGTCCAATGTGCAATGACAGATGTCATTTCTATTGAGGAAATATAACAAAGCTATATCACCAGAAGTCCAGTGTACCGTGTCAGATGACATTGTTTTTATCTCTGACAATCTGCAGGATCATCATTGATCAAGACATTAACCCACTTTCTTTTGCTTTATCAGGCCAGACACTGGATATGATAGACGCACGCACTCACACGCATGCACGCACGCACGCACACACACACACACACACACACACACACACACACACACACACACACACACACACACACACACACACACACACACACACACACACACACACACACACACACACACACACACACACACACACACACACACACACACACACCCGCACATCAGGGATGAAATCTGGATATGACTTGGTCTTCCCGTCAATCAAAGTATGAACACATCAATAAGGAACTCCAAATGAGTGGTTATTTTTATTCCTTTATGGTGCACATGTACTTATTTTAATTCCTTTATCGTGTACTTCCCCTACGCCAAGTCTATTTTTATCCTTTTGTCAGGAACGCTATCGAGTAAAGATGGTATTTATGGCTCCATGGTAATAAAGTTTTCCATTACCCTGGCGACCGGTTGTCCCACGTGGAACTTAAGAGACAGGAGAATGTTTGTTCATCACGGGATGCTTGGACGTTGGACATGGATAGATACACACACACACACACACACAAGTCTGTGAAAAACCGTTTAGACGTTGAACATGATGGATACAAACACACACACACACACAGGTCTGTGAAGAGCCGTTTAGACGTTGAACATGATAGATACACACACACACACACATATACAGTACAAACACACACCAGACTGTGAGGAACCGTTACAGCTAATGAACGTTGATCAGTTTAAGTCCATCATTTACGCAAGCAGAAAATGAGACAAGATTTCATCATTAGTCATTACACAAGCAGCAATGGAATGTGATGCACCAGTCAGACCACATTTCCAAGACCTGAGGTGTGTGTGTGTGTGTGTGTGTGTGTGTGCGTGTGCGTGTGCGTGTGCGTGTGCGTGTGCGTGTGCGTGTGCGCATGCATGTGTCTGAATGGGTATGTGTGTGGGGATGTGTGTGCGTGTGCGTGTGCGTGTGCGTGTGCGTGTGCGTGTGCGTGTGTGCGTGCGCGTGCGCGTGTGTGAGTGTGTGTGTGCAACATACAAGAAATGCTTAAGAGTGGAGATGTAACATTTTTGCTGTTGGTTGAATCTGGACGAGCTGCTCCTCACACAAGCACAGCGCTGTGTCATCCCTCAGATTTTAACACACACACACACACACACACACCCACACACACACACACACACACACACACACACACACACACACACACACACACACACACACACACACACACACACAAGCACAGCGCTGTGTCTCTCTAGCTCTCACAGTTAGAGACATAACAGGCACAGGGAGCAGATTAGACCAGTACTGTTGCAATACTCCAACAAAGAGCGCATTTTAACACACACACACACAAACACATGCACACGCAGATACACACACACACACACACACACACAAGCACAGCGCTGTGTCTCTCTAGCTCTCACAGTTAGAGACATAACAGGCACAGGGAGCAGATTAGACCAGTACTGTTGCAATACTCCAACAAAGAGCGCATTTTAACACACACACACACAAACACATGCACACGCAGATACACACACACACACACACACACACACACACACACACACACACACTAACACACACACAAACATATGCACACACACACACACAGACACATAAATATGTCTCCATCCAGAAGGACAGAAGGACTGATGTTCCTTCATTGCTTTTCTTCTAACAGTTTGTATCAGTTTCTACCCCGCATGCATTGAGCACACACACACACACACACACACACACACACAGTTTGTATCAGTTTCTACCCCACATGTATTGAGCACACACTACTTGGGAATACTCACGTTCTGGAGGAGAAACAGCACGTGGTGTGTGTGTGTGTGTGTGTTGTGTGTGTGTGTGTGTGTGTGTGTGTGTGTGTGTGTGTGTGTGAACGCCCCCTAAGCCTGTCCTTGTGTGCAGGCTCCAGCCCTAATGAGCAGCATTGTGCTGACTGCTTTATTCACTTTACAGCTCTAATGTCTGATGACCTTCAGTGACCTTCATGCCTCTCACTACCAAACTATGGAGGTGTGTGTGTGTGTGTGTGTGTGTGTGTGTGTGTGTGTGTGTGTGTGTGTGTCCACATTCCGTCAGAAAACAGACATTTTTATAGGTGCACACGGCTGTATGTAGGTTTAACCATAAGCACTCATGAGAAGTGTACATGCACGTGTGTCTGTTATGCTGCAGCAGCA
>NC_085002.1:2981851-2986851 GCF_963854185.1 Sardina pilchardus | reverse complement strand
GCATGACTGTTTGTTACTACTTTCTCTCTCTCTTCCTCTCCAAATATCTCTCTCTCTGTCCCTCTCTCTGCCTTTCTCTTTATCCATCTATCACTCTTCTCTCTATCTATCTCTATGTCCCTCTCTCTGCCATTCTCTATGTATCTAGCTATCACTCTTCTCTATCTCTCTGGTCCCTCAGGTCTGTCACTCTGTCATAGGAATAGTCTTCTATCTCTCTCTCACTCACTCACTCACTCACTCACTCTATCTATCCATGTATCCATCTATCACTTTTCTCTATCTCTCTCTCTCCCTCTCTGGGATTGGAATAGTCTTCTATCTATCTCTCTCTCTCACTCTATCTATCCATGTATCCATCTATCACTTTTCTCTATCTCTCTCTCCGCTCTGGGATTGGAATAGTCTTCTATCTATCTCTCTCTCTCACTCTATCTATCCATGTATCCATCTATCACTTTTCTCTATCTCTCTCTCCGCTCTGGGATTGGAATAGTCTTCTATCTATCTCTCTCTCTCACTCTATCTATCCATGTATCCATCTATCACTTTTCTCTATCTCTCTCTCCCTCTCTGGGATTGGAATAGTCTTCTATCTATCTCACTCACTCACTCTATCTATCCATGTATCCATCTATCACTTTTCTCTATCTCTCTCTCCGCTCTGGGATTGGAATTGTCCGGCTGCTCCTCTGGAATGTGGAATGTGAGGACTGGAAGGACAAATGTTCCGCAGGCAGGAGCAGCCACACCTAGGAAAACGTTTGACCCCCACTCACACACACACACACACACACACACACACACACACACACACACACACACACACTCCTCCCCCCTCACGCCCCCCGGCCTGCCACAGCTGAGCCACACTGCTGTGCCTAGACCTGTAGAGGCTTGTCCTCTGCTGTCTAAGGACTCGTGAGTGTGTGTGTGTGTGTGTGTGTGTGTGTGTGTGTGTGTGTGTGCACATACAAAGAAACACAGATACACCCACACACACACACACACACACACACACACACACACACACACACACACACACACTGCACAGCTGAGGCCCATGGCATGCACAGCACACACTGCCCTCAGGAATGTTGAAAGGCCCAGTGTGTTGAAAACTAGTGACGACTCCTTTCCTTCCTCGCTGGTCTGGCAAGACGCTGTTACACTATTAGAGAACCTCGGCTCCCCGTCATCCTCCAACACTCCATCTCAGTCACTGACCACTCCTTCCTTCCTCGCTGGTTTGGCAATAAACTATTAGAAAACGCAAACTGCATTTCATCCTCTCAGTACTTGTACTCTGTACAATGACGATGAAGTTGAATCTAATCTAAGATAATCTAATCTAATCTAACCTCTGAAAATCCTCTGGTCCCCTGTCGTCCTCAGGGGTGTAGTGGTGAAACAAGAGGTGTGTGTGTGTGTGTGTGTGTGTGTGTGTGTGTGTGTGTGTGTGTGTGTGTGTGTGTGTGTGTGTGTGTGTGTGTGTGTGTGTGTGTGTGTGTGTGTGTGTGTGTGTGTGTGTGTGTGTGTGTGTGTGTGTGTGTGTGTGTGTGTGTGTGTGTGTGTGTGTGTGTGTGTGTGCAGGGGTGTAATGGTAAAATAAGCGGTGGTAAACTATGAATTTGGTGATCACGTTAAGGTGGACTGCGCCATGCCATTTCAATTGTTATAGTGATGGAGGTTATTGCCCAATGTTTATAACAATACCAGTGATATTAAATGGTTCTAGAGTGTTGATGAGTGCACACATTGTGAATACGGATAATACAGTGGGATTTTGGAATGTTAAAAGTTGCAAACGGTGAATAACCTCTATCTTAACTCAACTCTAATAAGAGGTGGATAAACTCTATGTCTGAAATCTCAGAGGTGGATAAACTCTATCTTAACTCAACTCTAATAAGAGGTGAATAACCTCTATCTTAACTCAACTCTAATAAGAGGTGAATAACCTCTATCTTAACTCAACTCTAATAAGAGGTGGATAAACTCTATCTTAACTCAACCTCTAATAAGAGGTGGATAACCTCTATCTTAACTCAACTCTAATAAGAGGTGGATAAACTCTATCTTAACTCAACTCTAATAAGAGGTGGATAAACTCTATCTTAACTCAACTCTAATAAGAGGTGGATAAACTCTATGTCTGAAATGTCAGAGGTAGATGAACTGCGTTCACTTGCGTTTACCCTCCACCACATCCCTAGTCGTCCTCAAACACACCATCTCTGTCAGGTGCCAGTTGGGTGTTATCACAGCAGCAATTTGATATACTACTGACACAGCGGCCTGTTACTGTGTGTGTGTGTGTGTGTGTGTGAGAGAGAGAGAGTGTGTGCGTGTGTGTGTGTGTGTGTGTGAGAGAGAGAAAGAGAGAGAGAGTGTGTGTAGGTGAGTGTGTGTGTGCGTTGGTGTTATCACAGCAGAATCTTGATATACAACAGACACAGTGGCCTCTTACTGTGTGTGTGTGTGTGTGTGTGTGTGTGTGTGTGTGTAGGTGAGCAAGTGTGTGTGTTTTTGTGTGTGTGTGTGTAGGTGAGCGAGTGTGTGTGTGTGTGTGTGTGTGTGTGTGTGAGAGCGAGAGAAAGAGAGAGAGAGAGAGTGGGTGTGTGTGTGGGTGTTGTCACAGCAGCATCTTGATATACTACTGACACAGTGGCCTGTTACTGTGTGTGTGTGTGTGTGTGTGTGTGTGTGAGATAAGCCAAGAGCAAAGGCTCTAGCAAAATTCTGCTCAATTTCGCCACATATGGAGAAGGCGCTGTTTTTTGTACCCATGAACTGAGACCAGAGGCATAGGCTACTGGGTTTGCAATGCTGGTGTCTAAAATTGTTTGTGTTCAATGAAATTTATTGTAAAATGTGAACACAAATAAAGGTACCGTATTTTCCGGACTATAAGTCGCACTTTTTTTCATAGTTTGGCTGGCCCTGCGACTTATAGTCAGGTGCGACTTATATATGAAGTTTAACATGTTTTTGAATAATTCCAAAATGAAAGAGGAGTAAACATTACTGTCTACAGCTGTCTACAGCTACAGATGGGCGGTGTGTGTGTGTGTGTGGGTGTTGTCACAGCAGCATCTTGATATACTACTGACTACTGTTACTTGGCAGCCTGACGTTTCCCAAACAGATCAAAACAAAGCAAATGACACCCTGCACACTGTTTAGTCACCGACAGCAGCCTTGAACAGCTGTCCTGAGATCAGTGTGTGTGTGTGTGTGTGTGTGTGTGTGTGTGTGTGTGTGTGTGTGTGTGTGTGTGTGTGTGTGTGTGTGTGTGTGTGTGTGTGTGTGTGTGTGTGTGTGTGTGGACAGATGTTCTGTAAGTTCCCCTACAGTCCTCAGAGCCCCAACCACCGACTTCCTGTCTGTCCCCATGTGATGAGCCAATGGCAGGAGGAGGCCTGTGATTGGCTACTGTGCACCGCGCTTACGTGCCACTCAGCAGTGACTAACAGTGTGGTGCTGAAAGATTGACGTGGGGACACGAGTGAGTCAGCGTGTGTGTGTGTGTGTGTGTGTGTGTGTGTGTGTGTGTGTGTGTGTGTGTGTGTGTGTGCATGTAATGTCAGAGACGGGAGTTCATTTCACACTTTTTTTGAAGAAGGAAAAACCGTCTGTTACACAATGCGCATCGCATTTCATCTCAACCTCTCTATCTATCTACACTAGTGTCTGTCTGTGACTGTGTGTGTGTGTGTGACTGTGTGTGTGTGTGGGGAGGGGAGGGTGGGCGTTGGGACAGAGGGGACTCCAACATTTAGCCAATAAATAAGTAGCTTTACTGCAAACTGTGTTTCACTCTCCATCAAGAGCGTTTACACTGTCAAAACACACCATCTCACATGCAAGGATGATACTTTGTGGGCCCTTGCTATCTCCACCACGTAGCAGATTTAACTTTACTCACTCCACTGGATTGGAAACGCATCTCGTGCACGCAGGAGAGGGACAAAGACAGCGACAGATTCCAGCTGGCTTGTCATTGCGTATCACCTTTTCAATTTAATAAACTTTTAAAAGCAAATCATAAAGGCACCAAAAGACGAGGCTGCAGGAGGTGACTTGTGACGATATGTGACCTGTGTTGTCCAGTTCCCACTAATGACCATGTGTACACCCATATAGGGGAGAGGGCTCTTAAAATAGCACAAGAACCATATAGACTCAAATCCCTTAAAGTGCACCATTTAGAAGTCCAGCATTTCTAAAACGATGTTTAAAAACACACAGCAACGGTCTGTATATGATAGGCCCTCTGCAGCATTCTGTTTAATGTGCAGGCAGCACATAACCACCCAACACGCATTCTAGAATCTTGTATTCTGGAATATTCTGGAATATCCGGGATATCTTGTATTCTGGAATACGGTCTGTTCAAGGGCTTTTTAATTCTACAGCAGATAAACACTGACCACACAAAGGCTGAATAGTTCTCAGTCCGTCAGTGTTCCACTGAAAACATTCTACAAAGAGGCCTTCATGAGAACAGTGTCAGTTCCGCCGGCACTCTTCTGCGGAACAGAGAGAAGCCCAGTGTGCTGCTGGAGGGAGAGGAGCTGGAGATAAGCATGGTGTCAGTCAGCAGATAAGCCAGAGCACACACACACACACACACACACACACACACACACACACACACACACACACACACACACACACACACACACACCACAACCGCCACCATGTTGTCAGTCAGCAGACAAGACAGAGCGCGAGTAGTGAGTGGTAGGCCAAGCCCCCTTGTCTGACACCCACTCCCCCCCAACACACACACAAACACACACACCACGTGCACACACATATTCACACCACCAGCAGCACTAGAGAAGAGGAATTGCTATGATGAGGAAGAGCGATGGAGAATTTCCCGGTTTCCCACTCTAGTCCCAGTAGAACCGGTTCTAGCTTCTTCCAGCGCGTGGAAAAGCACTGCGAGTGAGAGCCAATCAGAGTGAGCATGCGGTCGTCTGAGACTCACA
>NC_085002.1:2956851-2974351 GCF_963854185.1 Sardina pilchardus | reverse complement strand
CACAGCACAGCACAACATCATAGCACAGAACACAGCACAGCACACATCATAGTGGGTAGTTAGCCAGACACCGACAGCTTACTAGCAGCAGTTCTAGTGGTGTGATTGAATGTTGAGCTCTCTGGCACACAAGGGATGAACTTTGACCTCTGAAGTTTGCCAACAAAAAAGAACCAAGAACTGCCATCTCCTTTGTCCATATAAGGAGATCCGGGTGTTTATTGAAGCTAACTTAGTTAGCTCTGGGGTAGCAAAAATCTAAATTTGCCATCTTATCGTACCGCAGATCACATACCCACTCAAAGGCAGAGGGCACAGGGTGTGTTGAGCAAAACGTCTGCATTTCAGACTTCTTTGTCCCCGCGAGAGTTTAACAGGTTCAATAATTCAAAATCCCCACGTTATTTTCCCGTAGGAAAAATCGCAAGATACCGGATCTCGAAGATGGCAGCTTTAGTGTAGGTTTCAGTGGTCCATTGGGTGGCAGGCTGAGCCCCTCAGGTCCTCGTGCTCCACAACTACACAGCTATTAATCAGAGTGACGAGAAGCACTGGCTGGTTTTCAGAATCAGAATCTGATTACTGGAGTGGCTACAATGCTATGCTCCCACATCATGGTAGTTAGCAAGCTAGGGGAGTGTACCTATGTTCCCCAGGTCCTATGTTCCCCACTTTCTATGGAACCGGGGAACATAGGACCCTTTTTTTCTTAAAGTTCAGAAAGGGTCCTATGTTCCTCGCTTCTCCCAAAAAGGGTCCTATGTTCCCCAGTATGTATTGTAACCGGGGAACATAGGACCCTTTTGGGAAAAAACAGGGAACACAGGACCCGGGGAACATAGGGATGACCCCGCAAGCTAGACAGCCACTGCTTGCTAGCAGCGCTTATAGTGGTGCGACTGGTAGTTGAGCTGTCAATCTTGGTACAACATGTGTATGTGTCCATGTGTGTGTATGCGTCCATGTGTGAATGCGTTCAAATGTGTGTCAGGAAATCCCAGAGTGAAGTGTTAAACACAATGAAAGTACTTTTCCTCTGTTGCACGCATGCTATTTGTTTATCCAGCACCGGCTTTGCTAATAACGATGTCCGCAGACAAGGTAGAGTATGTTGCATGATTTTATGAAAGTATGATGTGTTGCAACATCGAAGCAAGTCACATTTGTAGTTTCTTATGTCTCATTCTGTTGAACTACAGATCCGCAACCCGATCTGCTAAACTTAGTTTTAACCGTATGGTACGGCTGTACTTGCAGTTCTAGCCGATAGAATAGGGTCGCGGAGTGAATGCAAAAGTGCCGTTCACTCTGTTGCGAGTTAACAATGAACCACTGAAATGATTTTGGAAACATTATTTTAAGGTACAAAAAACTCGTTAGTGTTGCTTTAACGCCAGAGCACCATGTGAGTGTAGTGTAAACGTCACCACGGCGAGCATGAGGGGGTATCACGCCCTGCGGGCCAAACTGATGGGGGATCCATCGGAGGGGTGTGGGCAATGCCACAGTGTGTGTGTGTGTGTGTGTGTGGGGGGGGGGCAATGTCAGAGAGATGGCACGGTAGGATGTGCGGGGCTTTCCACAGCTCTGGAATGGCCACGAGCTGCAGGGTGTGTCAGACGCCCCAGGGGTGGCAGTGTGACAGGGATGCGTTTGCAATGCAAATTCCTCACGTAAACACACGTCCACACACACACACACACAGTGAAACCAGCTGTCCGAGTGGAGACATAATTGTCGTTGGGCAAACAAATGAGGTTTTACTGCTCTTATGCATAAACAATCCCCATAGAGGCTCTGTGTAGTCTGTTTGTGTCTCTTAGGTGTCTCTGTGTGTGTGTGTCTCTTAGATCTGTGTGTGTGTGCACATGTGGGACAGGTTCATTGGGCACTTCACTGACCTTCGGGTGAAACAAAGACTTCAAAAGCAGCAACAGTGTGTCAACAACACGGGACCTCAGGCAAACAGTCCAACACACACACACACACACACACACACACACACATGAAAAGAACAAGTCTCAAGAACAAAGAGATCAATTCATGTTATTGACTTTTATTTTTCTTTAGAAAAAGAAAATAACTAATACAAGCTCATTTGGTTACTTTACACAATTGTCAACATCGTCATATTCCGAGTCCTTATATACTTTTGGATTTTCTCATGCTGTGAAAACCTGGCCCAACCATTTTACTAACAAACCCCAGCACATTACACCAACACTACACAGCTCAGTTTGTCCCTCTGGCCTCCCGTAGGTAACACATGGTGGTTATGGTGAAGCAGTACACACTGCACTCTACACAAGAAAAAAAAAAAAAAAAAGAGAGAAAATCAAAGAGGAAGAGCTACAGAGTACAAGCAGTAGAAGAACCGAACTGGGAGAACCGAGCTTTTCAGCCCAAACGGAGTCTGATCAAGTGTGATTGGTAGAAGGCACAGGATAGGACGACCCCTCAAGAGAGAGGGGCCTGTGCACCATGAAGAGAGAGAGAGAAAGAGAGAAAGAGAGAGAGAGAGAGAGAGAAAGAGAAAGAGAGAGAAAGAGAGAATCTACCAGGTGATCAGAGCAGATCTTTCACTTGAATGACTGAGGCTGAGGTCTTGTTTTGTGTTTTATTATTGCAGAGGTAGACTGCCCACAGTGGATGTTCCCCTCAGTCTCCTGAAAAACGCACACACACACACTCAGCAGGAGGGTGATCCGGCCCAGGTGCGGGCCAGTTCTGGTGTGCTCCTCCTGACCCCCTCGGACTTGCTCGTCTCCTGTGGTCCGCCCCCAGAAACTGACCCATTGATTTCAGAGAAGCCAACCCTTCACCCGACCCGGACCAGACAAGGGCCCGATCCGGCTGGCAGTCGGCGGCCGTGTGAGAGTGAGGGAGTTGGGGGGGGAGCTTTGTGAAACTGTTCAAATGTGTTGGTCATTGTTTATTTTCTCCTGATGTCCAGCTCAGGAGTTTGGAAGCACCATAATCATCAACTGTACCTGGGAACCCCTATTACTTCTGGAATACACTCCTCTCTTTCCACACACACACACACACACACACACACACACACACACACACACGGAAGGGAGGGAGGACACCTGAGAAGCAGGACTGTCTGTGGACCTAATGACAGTGTCGCCACTTTCTAAGAAGCCTTCACGTGGCAACGTTCTCTAAAACTGACCCCCTGATGAACTCTGACCCTTAACCTTGGTCCACAGATCCACATGGTGCCGACCAGAGGGCGCAGCATAGCTCCGTTTCCACGGTGATAACCCTAGTCACTTGTGCCTTTTAGAAACTACTAATTCTACCGGCATTCAATGCTCAACTGTCTGTCACAAAAACGTGATTTATATATATTAAAAAAAGACAAGAAGGCAGTGACTGAGTTCCACCTACTCTCTACACTCTCATGTCAACATGAGCTAGAATACCACGACTTCACTTCCTCAGAGAGAAAAAAAAAAAGAAAAGATAAACACCAGACCAACGCTTAGCGAGAGTGCATACTTATGAGACAGCCATCCGACCGGACTGGACAGACTGGAAGAACACCAGAGCCCAGGCGACTCCAGAGCGGAGTAGCGTTAGCGCTGATACTGCTACCGCTAGCTCCAGAAGACCCAGAGCAAGCTACTCCAGAGCTAAGTAGCCTTAGCGTCGCTACCGCTACCACTAGCCCCAGAAAAGTAGCATTAGCACTGCTACTGCTAGCTCCAGAGGACCTTTCCCAGAGCTAAGTAGCTTTAGCGCCGCTACTGCTACCACTAGCCCCAGAAAAGTAGCGTTAGCGGTGCTACTGCTAGCCCCAGGGGACCTTTTCCCAGAGCGGGCGGCCATCTTTCCTCTCCCTTGCCGTCCACCTGTGAGCAAGAACAGGAGAGAGATCTCTCCGCTCAGCTGCAGGGAACAGAGAGAGTGGGGGATGGGCAACTAGGTCACAGCAAGAGAGACTGCCACTGTCACACACACACTTACACACACTTACACACACACACTCTCATGCAAAACCAACCCAGCAGGAGATACTGGGAGGCTACCCACTATGCCACAATGCGTGCGGACAGACGGCAGGCTAGCAGGCAGGATTTGATTTGGTGCCCACCTGCCCTCACTGGCCCTGGCAAAGTGACCCCCACGAGGAGATGAGGTGGGGGGGGGGGTGGGGGGGGCGTGTCAGTCTGTCTAGCGAGGGGGGAAGTCAGCGGAACGGACAGGAATAACCGACTCTCGGACCGCTTCAGACCCGTTCTGCCGGACTCTCTTGTCGCTTCGCGCAGCAGAGGCACAGACAGCGAGGGCCAGCTGTTACCACGGTTACACATCGCCAATCGGTCACGTTGCCAGGTTGCCAGCAGATGGTTTGGGCGCTAAAGTGGCGCTAGCTTTAGCGCGTCCGTCAGCCCTGTCCATCCGTCCGTCTGTCCTCACATTTCCCAGAGTTCATTGCCTGACCTGACTGCCTCCTTTGCTTGAGCTCGACACATGGGCTGGAGGACACGGGACTCCCCGAAATAACCCCTCCATCCTACCCCCCCACTTACCACCCCCTCCGCTAACTACCCCCACAGGTGGCAGGAAGCCCTACCCCCCGCACCCGCCACCTGCCACCTGCCTTCCTCGCTGAACTCTCTCAGGGCTTGATAGATCACACACACACACACACACACACACACACACACACACACACACACACACACACACACACACACACAGTCTGGTGAGGACCACTAAGAGTTGCGTTGTGGGAACACCATTTAAAAAAAGGACAGAAAAAAGCAGAACATCAGCTTGACGGCCTGATATCTCTCTCTCTTTCTCTCTTACACACACACACACACACACACACACACACACACACACGTGGCTGCTAAGACTAGCTGTGGCCGCCCTGTCCGTCGCTGGCCGCTGCATTGGGGCACGGACGCGCCAGAGACAGGAATAGGTCGTGCCATAACTGCGGCCTGACTCACACTGTAATGCGAGATGCCAGACACACACACGCACACACACACACGGAGCAGGAGAGGGGGGGGGAGGAAGAGAGGATGAGTGTAAGGCTGACTTCATCGCTAGCATTGTGCTACTTAAGATGTACGTTTCACATCACAAACAAAACCTGTGTACTTTGGGCTAGGGGGTGCCTAAAACAAACAAACAAACAAAATAAAAAAACTCCACAGTGGCTGTATCATTTCTCATCAGAGTTCTAGACGTAACACTTCACCTCTCGGATATTAGTAAGCATACGCAAATACTCACAGGGTGCTACTAATTTCAACAGTCTGCTGAGCCCTTAGAAGTTAAAACGGCCGGTCAGCCCTCAGAAGGGCAGACAGACGCGTAGAAGGTGTTTAAAAAAAGTCCAGAGTGGCCGGACTCCAGTAGAAACACTAGTGTGAAAGCCTGCAGGTGTGCAGGCCTGGTGCAGAGAAACGGCTTCCACCCACGTCTAACTCGACAGCACTCAATTCCGGAGACAGGTGTAGAAAAACAACAACCCTTAAAAACGCACAAACCTTTACAAAGGCAGTAAGATGAAAACAAAACACAGCATTGATGAAATTTAGTATAAAACTTTTTTTTTTTTTTTTTTTGTATCATGTCATGTCCATTTTTTTCTTTTTTGCTTGCTTTTAAAACCGTTGAGTGGTGTTAACCACTCAAACCGTAGAAAACAAAAAGAAAACAAAAACAAAAAAAAGTCTAAAAACCAACACTACAAATCAAGTTCATGTCCCTGAAGGGGGGGTTGGGGAGTGGGGGGGTTTGGGTCAACTCTACGAGACGAGTTTGGGGAGCACAGTGCGTAGAGGTATACTGCCGCCCGAGTCGCCCATCATGGTGGTCCGCAGTTTGTTGTTGGCGGGCGCGATGGAGGGGGGCACCTTGCCCATGATGCTGGGGAACGACGTGCTGTGCTCCGTCACCCGCTTGGGCACCAGGGGCTTCTCGACGCCCCCCACGCCGCCCGAGGTGGGCACGGGCTTGGGCAGCCGCTTGTAGAGCCAGGGGTGGCGCATGGCCTGCATGGGCGTCATGCGCGTGGCCGGGTCCCAGTCCAGACACTTCTTCAGGAAGTCGATGAAGGTCGGGTCGTCGCAGCCCTTGAGCGCGGTCGACCACTCCTTGCTGCCCGGCGGGCCGCGCATCTTGCCGCGGCGCGAGCGCGTCCCGTTGAGCACCACGGCGCCGTTGGCGAGCGTGCTGGCCGTGCAGTAGCGCGGGTGCCCCTTGGAGTTGACGAAGTTCTTGGCGCGCTTGGACTGCTCCAGGAGCCTCGGCGGCGGCATGCCCAGGACCTCCATCATGCAGGCCAGCTGGTCGCCCTCGTCCTCGCCGGGGAACAGCGGGTAGCCCGTCAGCAGCTCCGCCAGGATGCAGCCGAAGCTCCACATGTCGATGGGCATGCCGTAGCGGGAGCCCAGGATGACCTCGGGCGCCCGGTAGAAGCGCGACTGGATGTAGGTGTAGACGCGCTGGTGGTCGAAGCAGCTGGAGCCGAAGTCGATGACCTTGATGCCGCTGCGCCCCTGCTGCTTGAGCAGGATGTTCTCGGGCTTGAGGTCGCAGTGGATGATCTTGTTGCGGTGCAGCGCCTCCAGGCACTGCAGGATGGAGTGGGCGAACTTGCGCACCAGCGGCAGGCTGAAGCCCTGGAACTTGTTGCGCTTGATGAGCTCGTACAGGTTCATGCTGAGGAGTTCGAAGGTCATGCAGATGTGGTTGCGGAAGGTGAAGTGCTCCAGCATGTGCACCACATTGAGGCCGCCCGTCTTGTCCTGCTTGCGCAGGTGCTCCAGGATGCGGATCTCCTCGGCCGCCTGCCGGTGGAAGCGCTTCTCGTTGCGCACCATCTTCAGCGCCAGGTGCTGGTGCAGCTTGTGGTCGTACACCTTCGCCACCTGCCCGAAGCTGCCCTTGCCGATGACCTTGAGGAACTCGTAGCGGTAGGCCAGGTGGTCGTGCGGCACGTGGATGTAGCCGCCCTGGTCGTCGTCGTAGCCGCTGTTGTTGGAGCCGCCCGCCACGCTCTGGATCTTCTTGGCGTTGGGCCCCAGGAAGTAGACGTCGGCGAAGGAGTGGATCTCCTGCTGCTCCAGGGCCGTCAGCTGCGGCCGGTACTGCTTGAGCGCCTGCTCGGGGGTGAGCGAGCCCGCGGGGGGCTTCGCGGAGGAGGCCTTGGTGGCGGCGGCCGAGGAGGAGGTGGTGGTGGTGGTGGTGGTTTCGGTGGACTTGGCCGAGCCGTTGCTGTCCACGCTGCGCTCCTTGGAGAGCGTCGGCTGGCTCTTCACGGCCACCGGGACCGGGACCCCGTTGCCCAGGGTGACGCCGTTGGTGGCGGGGAGCCCGTTGGACTGCGTGAGGCCGTTGAGCTTGCGGTTGTAGGCGTCCTCGTAGAGATACTTCACCTTCATCTGAGCCGTGCGGACACCATGGTGGTCCTTCATCATGGGCTTGTTCACAGTCTGGACACACACAACAAAAGAACACACAGAGACCGTTAGCACACACACACCATGGTGGTCCTTCATCATGGGCTTATTCACAGTCTGGACACACAACACACACACACACACACACAGAGACCGTTAGCACACATTCACCTGCCATTTACAGTTACAGCTATGGTGCTTAGTAGGTTTGAAATGTGCTATAGAATCAAAATGACTTACTCACTATTTACATTACTAAGTGAAACAATGAAGATTAACACCTTGTCCTATAGACCAGTTTAAACAAGTTAAACAAGTCATAATGGCCAACACACACACACGCAGCAATTCCATACATTATGATGCTTCTCTGTGGTGTTGTGCAAGTGTGTGTGGTAAGTGCTGATAGATTGAGTGAGTGTTATATAAAGTGTGTTTCCAAGAGCGACTAGCGACAAGCCTCCAGTCTCCATACAGCGCAGGGTGTGGCCAGCACAGCGGCATATCACACTCCACTCTCACTTCTCACTTCAGTACAGAACCACACACACACACACACACACACACACACACACACTTCTCACTTCACTACGGAGGTATTTAGTACCACACTGAAGACAGGCGCACAACACTCTGGGAGCGTGTGATTCCCTGTGAGTACACCTGGTATGTGTGTGTGTGTGTGTGTGTGTGTGTGTGTGTATATAAACACTTCATGTTAATGTCAGAGCTGTATTGGTTGTTATAAGAGTGCACAGTATGGGGTTGTGGGGTTGGTCTCAGACTCACTCACACACACACACACTCGGGGGGCATAGACTCATTACAGAGGAGATGGGGCCGAAGGGAGATGGGCAGTCCAGTGCCTGTATTACCGTTGGCATGGATACAGTGTCGCCATGCCAGCCATTGATTAGCAGCAGGTGACCGGGGCTTAATCAGGCCACGTGCAGGTGATCAATACTCGGCACATGCAACACTGTAATAACCAGGAAGCCCTCTCTGCTCCACACACACACACACACACACACACACACATTTATTCATTTGAATTATTCATATTCAGACACATATTCTGACACACAGACACGCACAAATATACACAAACAAAGGGACAGACACACACACACACACACACAGACACACACACACACACACACACACACAGCACGGCTCCTGCTCAGCTGGGTGGAGGCTTCTCTGAGGGGGGGCTGGTGTAGCCGTGGGTGATAAGGGGAGGAGGGGGGGGCAGACAAGCAGGGATGACAAACTGGTGGAACAGGATGTTCTTCCTCTGAACGCATGAAGCCTGAGGGCCGACCAACGCTACACACACACACACACACACACAACAGGGAACAACCAACGCTACACGGGAGTGAGACTGATGACATAAAGAAACAGCCATCACATAGCACTGTTTACCTCCACACACACACACACACACACACACACACACACACACACACACACACACACACACACACACACACACACACACACACACACACACACACACACACACACACACACACACACACACACACACACACACACACACACACACACACACACACACACACACACACACACACACACACACACACACACACACACACACACACACACACACACACACACACACACACACACACACACACACAACAGGGCCAGAGAGAACACAGACGAAACTGGTCCTGAATTGCTAATGGAAAGAAACTAACTCTCTCTCTCCGTCTCTCTCTCCGTCTCTCTCAAAGATTACAGGGTAGAGACGGAGATTTATATTTACAGCAACTTAACATGCCAAGGAAACACAGACACTACCCACAGAATCAGAGCTGGGAGAGGAATAACACACATGCGGAATGTACACACACATGTATGTGTGTGTGTGTGTGTGTGTGTGTGTGTGTGTGTGGCTAATCCATTATCTAGCCAGTGTTATCCTGCCAAATGTTTAAATTAGCCCAAGCTGCCCAATCCTGTTAGCAGGACAATGGGCCCCACAGCTGATAGAGCCCAGTGTCAAAACGAGGACACGTGCAGGAAAAGGAGGTCAGCTCGATACAACAGCACCACCAACACCAACACCAGGGTTCAGCTCAGCTCAGTTCAGTTCAGTTTATTTCTTTGTCCCAAAATGGGCAATTTGATTGCAGACAGGATCACATACCACACAACAATAGACACAACATATTACAATACAAACACAAATACACAAAAATAATAATTTAGTTAAGATAGACGGGGACGGAGAGAGAGAGAGAGAGAGAGAGAGAGAGAGAGAGAGAGAGAGCGAGCAAGAGAGAGAGAGAGACCACCATGAACACCAGGGGGGGGGGGGGGAGAAGAGAGTAGAAGAGGAATGAGGAGAGAAGAGAAGAGAAGAGAAGGAGAGGAGAGGAAGAGGAGATGGAGGTGAGGAGAGGAGGTGAAGAGAAGAGGCCAGAACCAAAACACCAAAATAGAACCCTATATGTGCCCAGAAACGGGATTCCACAGGGGCCGCCAGCCAAATAGATCAGCCGTCTCGGCCCGTTTGGGCTCGTCTCCACACACACACACACACACACGCACACACACATACACGCACACACACACGCACACACACACACACACACTTGGTCATCATCATCCCCGCAGCACCGTCAAACCAAACGGGTTGTGTGGAGATCAGAGGGCTCATGCTCTCGCAGTTTTAACACTGCGCCACACACACACACACACACATACAGGATTAGCAGATTTCTCTTAATTCCGTGTGTGTGTGTGTGTGTTGTTTTGGCTGCTCTGGAGAAGAGGCTGAAGGCTGACTGAGGGGCAATTAAAACATGCACTACTTGGAAACTTGTAACACTAAATGTGCTACTTTACTTGTGTCTGCAATAGAGAATAAATATCAACACACTCACACACACACACACACACGCTAATCAAGGCTGCAGGGGCATGGTCCACTGCGCTGCGGCGAGATTACTTATTGAGTGTGCGGCGGTCAGCACACACACACACACACACACAAACACACACACACTCCACAGCTCCACTAGGCTGCTCCCAGCCAGAGCCAACGCTGCAGCAGCACACCGCTCAGCCATACGTCAACCGGCTAGCGCACACACACACTCACACACTCCAGCGCACGCTCACACACTCACACACTCCGATACATCAACCGGCCAGCGCACCCTCACACACTCCGTAATGACGGCCATCCATCACGCTGAGGGGACAGGGACGAGACGGGACGGGACTGGGTGGGGCGCGCGTGTGTGTGTGTGTGTGTGGACGAGGCGGGGCGGGGCGGGGTGGGGTGGGGAAGCATGGGGTCACTGTTACGCAATAGTCCAAGGAGCTGGACGGAGAGAGGAGTCAATGAGACAGGCAAGGAGGCTCCCAAAGGAGGCGTAAAGGAGGAATATGGGGACGCAGCTCCTAAAGGAGGCCTAAAGGAGGCGTATGGGGGCGCAGCTCCTAAAGGAGGCGCATGGGGACGCAGCTCCTAAAGGAGGCGTAAAGGAGGCGTATGGGGACGCAGCTCCTAAAGGAGGCGTATGGGGATGCAGCTCCTAAAGGAGGCGTAAAGGAGGCGTATGGGGATGCAGCTCCTAAAGGAGGCCTAAAGGAGGCGTATGGGGGCGCAGCTCCTAAAGGAGGCGCATGGGGACGCAGCTCCTAAAGGAGGCGTATGGGGACGCAGCTCCTAAAGGAGGCGTAAAGGAGGCGCATGGGGACGCAGCTCCTAAAGGAGGCGTATGGGGGCGCAGCTCCTAAAGGAGGCGTATGGGGGCGCAGCTCCTAAAGGAGGCGCATGGGGACGCAGCTCCTAAAGGAGGCGTATGGGGGCGCAACTCCTAAAGGAAACGTATGGGGACGCAGCTCCTAAAGGAGGCGTAAAGGAGGCGCATGGGGGCGCAGCTCCTAAAGGAGGCGTAAAGGAGGCGCATGGGGGCGCAGCTCCTAAAGGAGGCGCATGGGGACGCAGCTCCTAAAGGAGGCGTATGGGGGCGCAGCTCCTAAAGGAGGCGTAAAGGAGGCGTATGGGGGCGCAGCTCCTACAGGAGGCGCAAAGGAGGCGTATGGGGGCGCAGCTCCTAAAGGAGGCGTAAAGGAGGCGTATGGGGGCGCAGCTCCTACAGGAGGCGCAAAGGAGGCGTATGGGGGCGCAGCTCCTACAGGAGAGGTGTGATGTGTACATGGCTGCCTTACCCACCGCACAGCACAGCAGGGGGGGTTTAAATAAGGAGAGGATGTGGAAGCGGCCAGCACAGACCCACTTGTGTGTGTGTGTGTGTGTGTGTGTGTGTCTCGTGTGTGTGTGTGTGGTATGCGTGTGCGTGTGTGTGTGTGTGTGTGTGTGTGTGTGTGTGTGTGTGTGTGTGTCTTGTGTGTGTGTGTGTGTGTGTGTGTGTGTGTGTGTGTGTGTGTGTGGTATGCGTGTGTGTGTGTGTGTGTAATATGTGTGTGTGTCGTGTGTATGTGCCCGGCCCCTATAAAACCACCAGCAACAGACACATGCCAAAGGAATGACGAGTGAGAGCAAGCCACAACTTGACACAATCAGACAAAAACACACACACAAACACCACACACACACACACACACACACACTAAGACAAACAAAACACACACACACAAACACCACATACACACACACACACACACACACAAACACAAAGACAAACAAAACACACACACACAAGTAACACACAAACACTCAACAACACACGAAAACACAAGCCCGACAACACACATCACACACACAAACTAAGAAATGCATATGAAAAGCAATGCGGGCGTGACTGGGGAAATGACAAATGGCATACACAACTGTGAGTGTGTGTGTGTGTGTGTGTGTGTGTGTGTGTGTGTGTGTGTATGCACGGGTAGTGTGCATGCCTATCGTCCTAGAGCACAGAGCCACAGGAATGACAACTGTGTCATTCTCAGTGCCAAGGCAGAAAGGCAGAACCCATGCATGCAAACAAACACACACACACACACACACACACACACACGTCTCATTTGTTACTGGGTCAGATTTTCAACTCCACTTACTCCCAACAATCTATTGAGCAGCACCTCCTGCTCGACTGACTGGCCCCATGGGGAAACCGGTCTAGTGGACACCTCTCAACACACACACACACACACACACACACACACACACACACACACACGGCCTGGAGAGGTGCCATGTGCGGCTGACCTCTAGGATGTCCCAGTTGGAGAGGGACGCAGAGCACTGGGGTGGAAAGTGTGTGTGTGTGTACTTGTAGAGTGTCTGGGTTGGGAAGCCGCGCGTGTGTGTGTGTGTGTGTGTGTGTGTGTGTGTGTGTGTATACCTGCAAAGTGTCTGTGCTGGGAAGCCGTGTTTGAGAGACAGAGTGTGAGTGTGTGTGTGTAAGTTTACTTATGAAGCAAAAACATACCTAAGAGGACATCGGCACAACCACATGAAATGTCTAAGTGGATATCATGTGAGCAGTGTGTGTGTGTGTGTGTGTGTGTACTTACGGAGTGTTTGGGGAGCGGAGGGAGTCCGGCGGGGCTGTGTCCGTTGATGTCGGCGTCCTCGTTCAGGATGTGGTCGGTGCGCATGTACGAGTCATAGAGGCCGTCCCCATGTCTGGCTGCGTGGTGGAGGAAAAACAGGGGCATTCAGATCAGATCAGAGGCCCGTCCAATCACATCCACCGGGAGCAAGGCAAATGAAAACACTAACAAAAACCCCGCAACGAAAAACAAAAACAAAACAAAACCAGATCGATCGGAGCAACGAAAAAAAAGCACACAGGTGTGTGTGTGTGTGTGTGTGGTCAGGTATCCATGTCTGTCCAAGAGACGTCCTCTCCTGAGCTGCACAAGTGTGTGACTGACCGAAAGAGTGAATGAGCTAAGTGTGTGAGTGTGTGTCCTTGCCCTATCCGAGCGACTGGCTGAAGTGAGCAGCTGGAGGCTCAAGCAGCTTTATGAAAGCCGCAGGGGGCAGCGCAACAGCGCAGCAGGTGCGTACGTCACAGACCAGGCTGCTCACCCCTCCATGCCAACAGCGACAGACTCTCAAGAAGGGGATGTGCCCACAAAAGAAGCCCTGCCTGCCTGCCAGCCCTGCACACACACACACACACACAC
The DNA here is from genome assembly GCF_963854185.1 of Sardina pilchardus. Taxonomy (NCBI): domain Eukaryota; kingdom Metazoa; phylum Chordata; class Actinopteri; order Clupeiformes; family Clupeidae; genus Sardina; species Sardina pilchardus. The sequence continues at coordinate 2,960,780 of NC_085002.1, read as the reverse complement.
ACACACACACACACACACACACTTCCCTGCTCTGCACTTCACACACTGCCCACTGCTCATTAACGCTACTCAGTCTGTGTGAGAGAAAATGAGTAACGCTACTGTTGCTGCTGCTGAACTCATAACCCAGTCCCCGAGAGAGAGAGAGAGAGAGGGGTAGAGAGAGAAAAGAGAGAGAGAAAAGAGAGAGAGAAGAGAGTTGCATATACAGTACAGTGAATTAGCCACCCATCAGAATGCAATAGGTTTCATAGGAGGACAGTCATAGACTGTTTTCAGTAGCTTCCCAAACAGCTTAGATGCTTCCATGACATGCATTCTATCTGTATGATTATGTAATGCGTTGTCACTGCATATTACCTAATACAGGTAAATACATTTCAAGACGATTGCATGAAGAGATTTGCCCAGTGAAGACAGCTGGCGGTTCTGTCAGGTAAGTGGGATAAAGATTACGCGTCTTAATACAGGACGTACCCCTGGACAGTGTTCCGTTCATAATCATAAACAGATTCATACACACATGCACTTGCACACACTCACGCAGAACTGCTGACAAAGGATTGACGGCTTCTCCACTGTCCGCGCTGCACCTGATTGAGTTCGACGAGCACACGTCAACACAGTCGGGCAAGAGACGTGGAAATGTCTCTGAACTTTCTGTTTGTTTTGTTTACGTTTGCCCACCACCAAGTAGCTTAGCATGCCAACAAGGCTGTGATTGTGACATCACAATCGGCCGAATGTTAATCGCCAGCGGTGGGTCTGGCCCGAGGGCTTGGGCACAACCAGTGTTCGGACTCGCGCAGAGTGCAGCCGGACAGGACAGACTAGCTTTGTTTATGTCTCTTAACACCCCAAAGTACCACTCACAACAGTAGCAACAGCCAGAAGGGACTCAAAAGGGACACTCAACAATAGTCGTGTAACAAGGCAACCAGGCAAAGTTGTCGCATGCAGGCTAGAAAATGGTGACAATAAATAAACGAGTTGACACAGAGGATGACGTTACCTGCCGTAATGGGACCGTCTGGCTTTCTGCTTAATATCATCATGGCTGCAGTTTGGCATACAACCCAGCATCAAAATAGGTCCAGGATAAAAATGATGATGGGGAAAGGGATTCAAGTGAAAACTAATTAGAAAACTGATGCGATGTGTTCAGAGGATGAGAGTCCATTTGGATGTTGTGCAAATACAGTTCGTGTTCTTCTTTACAGACTGAAGAAACTTTATGGGTATGTTCTGACGAAAAAAACATCCCATTAAATGATTGACTGTTCGTTTACAGCAGCAAACTAGCGATGTCCAGTTTCCTCGTTCGCAGAATTTGCATGATCCGTTGATGCAGGTCTTCAGATAAGCCCGAGGGTTCAGATTGAATAAACGGCTTGTTGTTGAGTTGTTTTCCAAACCGTCAAGGTGAACAAATCAAAGTAAATTCACCACTGTTTGCCACTTGTGTCACGCATTGACAATTAACTATAACCGCTCACGTTATCAACTACATCACAGTCTTCACCAAATCTGGTTACTTTTAGTGTTTATGAAATAACTAAGTTTGACCTATCAAGTAATGGAGGACGTGGGGGAGCAGTTCAAGGCACTAAGTGGTCTGTGAAAGCTCAATTCCTATTAAATAATGCAGCCCTCATCCAGCTAAATGCTTACTGGCAACTTCATAAGCACAAGAGTTATTCCCGGGCACTTCGCTTCGATGCCAACAGTGGTCGACTTGATATCACATCCAGATCAATGTTATTTAGCTATTGTAAATTAGCTGTTAATTAGCAATAAAGCTACAACTGTAGAAATTAACCAGCTAAGTTAGTTAACTTATTTTCTTCGAGGTCAGTCAGCTCACGTTAGTTATTATGGCTACTTATTTCCCTGAGGGTTTTCTTAGAATGTCCGCTTTGTTTTCCACAACTTTGCCAACACGGTTCCATGGACAAGAGATCAGTTTCCGTCAACTAGCAGCTGTACAAAAACACTCGTCCACAAAAGCACCGCTCCTTAAGGCAAAACTAGTTGAAGTCCAAGAATTACAACGTTGTCGACCCCCTGTACCCCGTGCCTCTCTCTGCTTGTGGATTGTTTTATCAGTCCACAGAACCATCCCAACAAGGCAGAGTAGTTGACAGCAAATTCCAAGGGAAATCAGTTTTTCTGGTTAGCTTGATAGCTAGCTCAGTGCTAGACTCTAGACCAGACAGTTAGCTAGCCAGCTGCTGCTAACTAGCTTGTTAGCAAGGATAGCTACTAGCTAGCAAAATAGTCGTCCGTGCTCAGGACTGTTTAAGCGACTTATTATTGCTGGATAGGCCAATCTCAACTCACGACATTGCGTCCAGAGAGGGTGAAGAACCGTGAGAGCCTTACGCAGATGCCTTCAGAATTCGTTTCAGCAATAAACCGAGCCTTCTCAGTCCGTCGTCTCGATAGCATCGGTCCACATCAATTTGATTCCTTTGCTCGTTGCTAAGAGCGTCTTCTGTTGGCTTCGCGTCGCGTCATCAGCCTGGAAAGTGGGGGACGGCAGCATTATGCCGGCCGATAGGGCGTGGTGTGTGTGTGGTGTGTAGATGCCATGAAGGCTCAGCATTGCTAACACAAATGTACTGGGGTGCGTTTCCCGAAAGCATCGTAAGCCTACGATGATCGTAAAGTCCCTCTTACGACCGTCTTAAGATTTGCCGACTGTTTCCCGAAACCATCGTAGCTTAAGAGCATCGTGAAAACACTCGTAGATCTACGAGTGATCCAGAGTTCTCGTTACTGCCTAAGAGCGTCGTAACGCTATGCCTCAGTGGAGTCACCAGCAGGATATGCAGGGGGATTACAACTAAGAATATAATGATCCAACTTACGTTACCATTCTTTATTGTAAATTTACTTGTGATGATTCAGATTTTAGCGTGCAAAATAGCATTCATTCAATGGACATAATGTTATTAAAACCGGACAAGAATAGCCTACAAGTTATGAAAGGAGACGTTGCCAGAAAAGTTTGCCATTATCTTTTTGTGTAGCCTTTTATTTATTTATTTATTTTATTAGGCTTATGAGATAAAAACAGAGAAAGGAATATGTGACAATAGTCTGTTCTGCGTCAAAATCTAAGCCTATAGGCTATGTTATTTAAGCCTACACATTTCCTCATTTTCTTATCAACCTCTTTATTCAAACGTCTGCCTAAGTGACACGAAACATTATTGCACAGGCAGCACACCGTGCTCTCACAAGTAGGTTAGCAAAGAACTCGCATAAACGATGTAGGAGTAAGCTAGCCGAAGCCTAATATACATTATACATATCTTCCAACAAACATAAAAACGGGGCAACAATCTAATGTTAAATAATACAAAAGTATGTATGCGTGTGGTATATGGCCTAGGCTAATTGGAATGCTTACATGCAGATGTCAAAGGTTTTCTATTTTCGTATTGATGTTAATTAATGTATAGATCCGAAGTTCAGACGGTGGCTTAGCTATGACGTGCAGTCACCTGATATCACCATCAAATTAGGGGATATTTCAGAACTTTTATTGTGGACAGCTCCCTTAAGAGCATCGTAAGAGCAGTGCACGCGCGTTCACGCTACGAGCATGTTCGGGAAACAGTCGGCAAATCCTAACGATCGATCTTAAGATGAATCGCAGAAAACCCTCGTAAGAGTGTCTATCCATCGTTATCGGGAAACGCACCCCTGGCCCAGACATTCTCTCGGTCCATTTGTTTGACCTGTTGTGAGGATCTTTTCCTACTGGGAAAAGTCAAGGCTTTAGTGTTGTCTCTCATGAAGTTAAGCATAATATAATAAAGCTTTATACACTTAAGGCATTGTTTTTTGTTTTGTTTTTGTTTTTGTTTTTCATGCATTCATAGTGCTGACTGGTCCCATTTAAAACCTTTTGCAATTCTACT
>NC_085002.1:2946851-2949351 GCF_963854185.1 Sardina pilchardus | reverse complement strand
GAGAAGACACCGTAGCCTCCAGTGGTTTACTGATGATGTGCTGTTGCCATGGTAATCCTGCTCAATACGAAGGGAGCCGCAGGTTCAGATAGCCCATAGCTAGGAGTTATAGGCAAGAATTCTCTCTGGTCTGTTGATCGCGCACACACACACACACACACACACACACACACACACACACACACCCGCGGATCACAGTGTTTGAGCTGCACAGCAGGAGGAGAGAGGTAAAAATAGTTTTTCAGTGCTTGAGGCGGGTTGCTCCTTACGTAAGTGTTCACACAACCCCAGAATGGACCTTCCATGCACTGCGCAAAGAGATGTGTTTTGGATGTCCAATTGCAGATGCAGAATGTAACGCCAGATGATGTCTTTTTTTTCCCCGACGTCAGGTATTGACATCCACAGGACCTCTGTAGGATGGTCACCTAGTCCTATTGACGTCCACAAGGGGTCATGGTTAGACGTCCAAATAGCGGACCTAGTTTGCAATGTTGTGCAGTCGTCCAGAATTGGTCTTGGACGGACGGACGCAATGAAGACATGATCTGCACGTCCATCAGATGTCTGATGTTAAGGGGGTGGGAATGGGGGCCTGGCTCCGACTCACAACAGCACACACACACACAGTCCTGTAACAGTCACGGTGGGTTTGGAAACGTCAACGCGCACCTTTTCACATTTGGAACAGAATACAATTTAAAAGTCTGCAACTGGACATGCTAGTTTTTACAGCGCAGCATGAAGTTCATTCATGAATCACTATAGTCTTATCTTTTCCGCTATGCTTCGCTTTAAATGTTCACATGCGACATCATGGGTGATTTACAATGGTGAATGAGAGAATCTTTGAATGACTACTCCTAAGAATCCACACACCTTAAAAACACCTTACAAGTCAAGACCAAGTCATCTAAAATCATCACCGCCAAGAGTTCCATACAAGTAAAACCAAAATGAGTATTATTATAAAAAAGTACCTAACGGTCACTGAGACCTAGTGACTTGCTCTTTTAGGATCATAGGACACGGGTCCAATCAAACAGATGGAGATCTATGTGGTGGCTTTTCATTTGAAGCATCTCTTGTTCTGTGTTTGTGAAGCCACAGCAGCAGACGATCTGTGTATATATACGTTTTATGTGTGTGTGTGTGTGTGTGTGTGTGTGTGTGTGTGTGTGTGTGTGTGTGTGTGTGTGTGTGCACTTGCGTATGTGTATCTCTGTGTGCGTGTTTCTGCTGATATCTGGCTGCTTTCTGCACCCTGTTTACCCACCCTCAAAAACAGCAACTCCCTCACACACACACGCACACACACACACACACACACACACACACACACACACACACACAAAAGACATGCTTGGGGCTTCAGCGGTGTCCACTGAGGAGAGTCATGCTCTAAGTAACACTTGCGTTAGCAGCAACATGTAGAAATAAAAAATAAAAATAAAAATAAAATAAAAGTTAAAATGAACGAGGACTGACCAAAGAACTCACTCAAGCGGAAAACTAACCAAGGAGGACTAAAAACAAAAGCACTTTACACACACACACACACAGACACACACACACACACTCACACACACACTCACTCAAATGGGTCTGAGAAACCAGTCAGAAACCCCACACCAGTATTTCGCTCACGAGAACACACACTCGTCCCATTCCCCAGAAAAGTCATTTCACCGCCACTCTGTTCTCCCCCTCCGCCCATTCATGCCCATTGGTGGAGGAGGAGAGAGGGGGGCGGAGCCACTCATGCCCATTGGTGGAGGAGGAGAGGGGGGCGGGGCCACTCATGCCCATTGGTGGAGGCGGCGAGGGGGGTGGGGCAACTCATGCCCATTGGTGGAGGAGGACAGAGGGGGTGGGGGTCACTCATGCCCATTGGTGGAGGAGGAGGGGGGTTGGGGTGGGGGGTCCACACGGGTGGGGTTTGGGGAATGGGCCTGTAGAGCCAGTCCTGAGCGGATAGTTCATTAGTTCGCAGTTTTGATTGGTTGAGTCCATAGGGGCCTGCCACTGTGATTGGTTGAGTCCATAGGGCCCTCCACTCTGATTGGTTAAGTCTCGTGGGCCCTCTGCTTTTGATTGGTGGAGTGGCTTGGCGCTGGGGTGCGGGGTTCCCCTTCAGCTGGCGCTGGTTCTAGGGGGGTTCTGGGGGGGTTCTAGCCCGGCTTGTTCTGCACGTCCTCCAGCGCCTTCAGCAGCTTCTGCCGGTACTTCCCGTAGCGATGCTCCACCACCCGCAGCCGCTCGCGCTCCTCCTTCTCCAGGATCGTCAGGAAGTTCTGCAGCTCCGGCACCGAGAACGCGTGATACTGCAGAGAGAGAGAGAGAGAGGGAGGGGGAGAGGGGGAGAGAGAGAGAGAGAGAGAGAGAGGGGGATTAGACAAATCATATACAGTATGTAGCATAGTGTCATTTTTGTAGTCCTACAGTGTGTGTGTGTGTGTTGTGTGATTTAGTAGAAGTGTGTGTGTTTTGTGATTTAGTA
>NC_085002.1:2926851-2929351 GCF_963854185.1 Sardina pilchardus | reverse complement strand
ACACACACACACTGTTACTTTCCCTTGCTGCTCTTCCTCTTCCCTCTCCAGATGCTCACATGCCGCAGTGAAGAACTCCCTCCCTCCTCCCTCACACACACACACACACACAAACACACAGACACACACACAAGCGTGCACACATACAGGCACAGCCACCCCCAACCCCACGCTCCTTTGCTTCTTTACTGGGTCAAGTGTCGAATGGGAGAAGAACAGTCTCACAGGCGTTTGCACACATGTATTCACACACACACACACACACACACACACACACACACACACACACACACACACACACACACACACACACACACACACACACACACACACACATACACAGACCATCAACTGCAGTGTGGATGAAAAGACAGGATCACTAGCAGGCTGAAGAGGGGAATCTGTGCCACATACGAGAAACATCAACACCAACCCCCCCCACCTGCCTACAGCTATTTACAAACACACACACACACACACACACACACACACACACACACACACACACACATTCACATGGATGCATGCACATGCATCTACCGTAAGTACATGAATTCATACATACACAGAGCAAACACACACACACACACACACACAGTCTCTCGCCTCATTAGAATATAGAGTAGTTCTTTGATGATGCAGATGTGTGAACTTGCTTTTCTGTGTGAACGGTGTTAATTATGGGAGGTAATAGGTTGATTCTCTCTATATGTCTGTGTCTCTCTCGCTCTCTCTCTCGCACACACACACATACACACACACACGCTGCTTCAAAGCTCTCCTCCATGTCATTGAGATGTGTGTGTGTGTGTGTGTGTGTGTGTGTGTGTGTGTGTGTGTGTGTGTGTGTGTGTGTGTGTGTTGCCTGTGGAAAGAGGGTGATGGCTTTTCTGTATGAATTATTTCCAGTGCCTGGCACCCGATCCACGCCAGATTAAAGAACCGACTAGTGCCCTCAGCCTGAGCTGCCGGAGAGCGAGAGAGAGAGAGAGAGAGAGAAAGAGAGAGAGAGAGAGAGAGGGGGGGGGGGAGAGGGAGAGAGAGAGGGGGGGTGAGAGAGAGAGAGGGAGAGAGAGAGAGAAAGAGAGGAGGGGGAGGACTACTGGCTACCATTGTAATAGTACCATGGATGTCAACAGGACTTACAGGAAACCATTACTGACTGTAAATGCTCACTGCTTACTGTGTCACTCATTGCTTACTGTGCCACTCACTGCTAACTGTGTTACTGCTAGCTGTGCCACTCACTGCTAACTGTGTTACTGCTAACTGTGCCATTCACTGCTAACTGTGCCACTCACTGCTAGCTGTGCCACTCACTGCTAACTGTGCCACTCACTGCTAACTGTGCCATTCACTGCTAACTGTGCCACTCACTGCTAGCTGTGCCACTCACTGCTAACTGTGCCACTCACTGCTAGCTGTGCCACTCACTGCTAACTGTGTCACTCACTGCTAACTGTGCCACTGCTAGCTGTGCCACTCACTGCTAACTGTGTTACTGCTAACTGTGCCAAGAGATGCATAGAGAGCATGAGAATGAATGAGGTGTTTCTGCGTAATTGTCACATTAACTACTATATTTAAATTACATCTCCTCTTTGGCAACAGAGAAACACTTACATGTGAATCAATACATTAACCTGGAAACATATGCATTAATGTACAGTATGCGTGTGTAAAAGGCAAACGTCACTGCCATGTGTTGCCTATGGACAGAGCATGAGGCTGTGATGCAATAGTGGCTATAGACAGCAGATACCTTTATGTGTGTGTGTGTGTGTGTGTGTGTGTGTGTGGTTGTGTTTGTGTGTGTGTGTGTGTGTGTGTGTGTGTGTGTGTGTGTGTGTGTGACCACTCCACGCCAGCTTACCCCCAGCAGCTTAATGCCAGGAGCTTAGGGTGATCCTAACTGTCATTCACTCGATCAGCCCACCAACCAGCGTACAGGATGTGCCCACACACACACGTACACACAAATACTGCCCAGCCAAAGGTGCCCTGGAGATGCCCTGTAGTGACAGATCTGATAAGAGAACACACACACACACACACACACACACACACACACACACACACACACACACACACACACACACACACACACACACGCGCGCGCACACACACACACACACACACCTGATAAGGGGACAGGTGTTCTGATAGCAGGAAGCTGCAGCTGAATGTGCCAGGTTAGCTACAGGCCACAGGTGCTATCTGTGTGTTAGCTTAGCTAGTGGGCAGCTGCAGGCTTTTGCATTCACTTTGCCTATTCAAATGTTAGCGACAGCCTGGCTACACACACACATAATATAGAGATGGGAGTATGCCCGCACAGTGCACACACACACACACTTTCTCCCTTTCTTTTCTTTCTCTCTCTCTCTCTCTCTCACACACACACACACACACACACACACACACACACACACACACACACACACACAAAACAGACACACACAGAGCCCAAGAAATGTGGGTGTTTTAGGGAAGTTGGGGA
>NC_085002.1:2916851-2921851 GCF_963854185.1 Sardina pilchardus | reverse complement strand
TTCTACTGCTCGAGAGCCGCTGGAACCGGAGCCGTTCTTGTGGCCGTATCGTGTTCCGGCGAGCAAATGAGATCTGGAGCCAACACAGCAGGAGAGTGCACACGCACGCACGCACGCACGCATACACACAAGTGTACACATACACATGCACAAACGTGCTGTGGAAACATATAGTGTGTGTGTGTGTGTGTGTGTGTGTGTGTGTGTGTGTGTGTGTGTGTGTGCATATATGTTCCAAATAACAGCAAAAGCGAGGTGTGTTTGAACACCAAACACCAAGCACAGCCCTGACCTCACTAACTCCTGCAGAGTCCACACAGAGCAGCAAAGCCTCAAACTGACCACGTACACACAGACACGCACACACACACGTACACACACGTACACACACACACACACACACACAAACAGAAAGTGTGTGTATGGTGGACAGGCTGAATAAGGGCTGTCACTAACAGATGAGCTACGAGCTCAAAGCAGGCATGAGTGACACACTCCAACACTGGTCAGGGAGACTAGCCTGTCAGAAAACCATAAAAACACACACACACACACACACACACATACACAAACACACATGCATGCACGCATGCACGCAGGCACGCACGCAGGCACGCACGCCACACACACACACACACGTACACACACACACACACACATACACACACACACACACACACACACACACACACACACACACACACACACACACACACACACACACACACACACACACACACACACACACACACACACACACACACACACACACACACACACACACACAGAGGTCACTTCCTTGTTTGACAGGGCGCTTCTCCTTCTCCTTTCTGTCACAACTGCCGCTCTAACTTCAGCGCCGCTCCCACCCCACAAACGACCCAAAACATCACCCCCACCTCCTCCACCACCCCCACCACCTCCTCCTCCATCACCCCCACCACCTCCTCCTCCCCCGCCCTGCTCCCGGGGCCCCGTCCTGGGGCTCCCTCTCCCCGGCTGCGTGGCGTACCTTGGGTCCCGGCGGGGGCCCCTTGGCGGCCTGCGCGCGGAAGAAGGAAGTCTTGGCGGTGAAGAAGGTGAAGTCGTCCGAGTCCTCGTCCAGGCTGCAGTAGCCGCTGCTCATGCTGTTGCTGCTGGTCATCTGCGGAGGGGGGGGCTCCAGCGTGCCGGCGGCGAGGGGGGGGGGGGGGGGGGTCACCACGGTCCGAGCCCCCGGGGCAGAGAGAGAGCGGACGCTGCGCTGCTGTGGGGCATTCCAGAAGCGAGGGAGCGAGAGAGCGCGAGAGAGAGAGAGAGAGAGAGAGAGAGAGAGAGAGAGAGAGAGAACGCGGAAGAGGCGACGGCGAGCTGAGCTGAGCGAATGTCAGACGAGGAGCCGGTCGAGATGACAGCACAGCAGAGAGAGCAGCGCCACGCAACAGAACACTCCGGAAACCCGAGAACGAGAGCGAGAGAGAGAGAGAGCGAGAGAGAGAGAGAGAGAGAGAGAGAGAGAGAGAGAGAGAGAGAGAGAGAGAGCGAGAGCGAGAGAGACGAGATGCTTCCGTGTGTCTTCTCTGACGTGTGCAGGTCTTGTTCGTCTTCTGTGTGTGTGTTTGTGGTGTGTGTGAGTGCAGGCTGGTATTCCACACACACACACACACACACACACGCGGCAGTTCCTCTTTGGTGTTAGTCCTGCTGGCTGATGCACCTGCGCTGCTGTTCAGCGGTCCGGCTCTCTCCGTCTCTCGTCGCCCCGGCGATCCTCCAGCCCCTCGGACTCCTCGTCTCTCGAGTCGTTCAGCCAATCACAGCGCAGCGTGGAGGAGGAAGATGTTTATGCGCTCACTCACCCTCGCGGAGAAATGACACTGGCAGGCAGGCAGGCAGGCAGGCACACACACACAGTCACACTCAGAACACTCACGACACACACACACACTCACACACACATAGGCGTTCCGGAGAGGCTAAGTGCAAGGGTGCAGGCTCCAGGCGCATATGCGTGTGTGTGTGAGTGTGAGTGTGTGTGTGTGTGTGAGCGCGGAAAGCTGTGCCGGGGGATTCCGTTTGCGGTGAGGACGTGTATAACGCAGCTCCCAGTCCAGCCTGTCTCTCCCCCTCCTCTCCTCGAGCGCATGCGAGAGTGTGTGTGTGTGTGTGAGTGTGAGATAGAAAGCCAGAGAACCAACGAATGTGCTGCACCTCCCACTCTCTCCTGACGCTCTCTCCTTCACACACACACTCTCTCCCTCACTCTCTCTCTCCCTCTCTCTCTCCCTCCCTCCCTCTCCCCCTCCCTCTCTCTCTCTCCCTCTCTCTCTCTCTCTCTCTCTCTCTGCCTTGCTTTACCATCTGTGGTTTGTTCTGTTATCTGCCTCTGAGCTTACACACACACACACACACACACACACACACACACACACACACATCCCCTCCTCCCCCTCTCCCCCTGTCGCTTTTCCTGCATACAAGTGCACTCTGCTCTCTGTTCAACCATAGAGGCTACTTCCTCTAAAGGGGAGAGGGAGAGAGAGAGAGAGAGAGAGAGAGAGAGAGAGAGAGAGAGAGAGAGGGGGAGACAGAGAGAGACAGAGAGAGAGAGAGCGCTAAGGTTAGACAGGGGGGTGAGAAAGGGACAGAGTATAAGAGTGAGGAAAATAGTGAGAGTATTGGAATGACATATTAGCCCCGTTTACATGGACACTTCTATTCCGATTAGAAACGGAAAAAACAGCTCAATCGGAATAAAAATCGTCATATAAACACCTCAATCGGAATGAAAATCCTGATCCGATCAGAATTGTGATCGGAATAGAAGAGGTGGTGTAGTCCATTCCTATTCCGAATGAACGCTCATGTATACGGTCATTCGGATTGACCGTAATATCTTCCCAATGAAAAGTAGCAAACAACGGCTATTCCGATCAAAGATTCTAAAGCGCTTACAGACGTCTGATCGGAATAGAATGTAGCCCATGTAAACAGACGGCGCAAAAATGTTCAATCGGAATAGTTTAATCGGAATGACAAAAAACTGTCCATGTAAACGTGGCTATTGACTGAAAGGCAGTAATAGGGGAGATATATATATATATAGAGAGAGAGGGAGAGAGAGAGCGAGGGAGAGAAAGAGAGAGAGATTATGATTGGATGAGAGGCAGATGAATGTGGAGGCGAAAGGCAGAGCAGGAGAAAGGGCTGCATGGACAGGAAGAGAGAGAATGGAAGAGAGAGGGATGTGAGGAAGCTGAGGGAGATAAACGAGTGCTGATCTGCATACGAGACTCAGCGCTCCTGCTTTACATAACACATGATATACACAGAACACACAGGGCACGGGGAGGAGAGGAGGAGAGGAGAAGAGGAGAAGAGGAGAGGAGAAGAGAGGAGAGGAGAGAAAAGGGGGAGAGGATAGAATAGAACAGCAGAACACAGTACAGAATAGAATAGAATGCAAGACTGAATAGAATAGAATAGAATAGAATAGAACAGAATGGAATAGAATAGAATAGAATAGAATAGACAGGAGAGGAGAGGAGATGAGGAGAGGAGGGGAGAGGAGAGGAGGGGAGGGGAGAGATGAGGAGAGGAGAGGAGAGGAGGAAAGGAGAGGGGGAGAGAGGAGAGGAGGGGAGAGATGAGGAGAGGAGAAGAGAGGAGAGATGAGGAGAGAAGAGGAAAGGAGAGGAGGAGAGGAGAGGAGAGGAGAAGAGAGGAGAGGAGAGGAGAGAGCAGAACTGAACCCCACAGCCCCCAGTGAGGGGAGGAGAGGGTGGAGAGCAACTCTGACTTAGACACGGAACCCCTCACTGATGCAGCCCTCAATCACTACAGCTACACCACCCTGATGCAGCTACACCACCTCCCTAATGGAGCCCTCATTCACTACAGCTACACCACCCTGATGGAGCCCTCATTCACTACAGCTACACCACCTGATGGAGCCCTCATTCACTACAGCTACACGGACCACAAATGGGAAATGACAATCATACATGATGGTGACTCTGCCAAGCGCCGGGAGCCTGAGCTTGAAAACATGCTTTCAGATATAATAATAATAATAATAATAATAATAATACGTTTCTGTACTGGAACAGCTGAGGAGAACACGGACATTAGGCTGCTGTCTTCACCTCCATAGTGTTCCCATGTCAACACAGAGAAAGAGAGAGAGAGGGAGAGAGAGAGAGAGAGAGGGAAGAGGAGGAGTGGGACACTGAGAACAAGCAGAGACGTGGGAGGAAGAGGAGAGTGATTGGAAGTGAGCGTGTGCAATTCTGAGCAGTGTGAGGCTGTGATGCTGTAATTAATGTATAGAACAGAACAGCTACAGTAACAACCCTTATGGAGGAGTCGTCTGTGATGCTGTAATTAATGTATATAACAGAACAGCTAACAACCCTTATGGAGGAGGAGTCTGTGATGCTGTAATTAATGTATAGAACAGAACAGCTACAGTAACAACCCTTATGGAGGAGGAGTCTGTGATGCTGTAATTAATGTATAGAACAGAACAGCTAACAACCCTTATGGAGGAGGAGTCTGTGATGCTGTAATTAATGTATAGAACAGAACAGCTAACAACCCTTATGGAGGAGTCGTCTGTGATGCTGTAATTAATGTATAGAACAGAACAACTAACAACCCTTATGGAGGAGTCGTCTGTGATGCTGTAATTAATGTATAGAACAGAACAGCTAACAACCCTTATGGAGGAGTCGTCTGTGATGCTGTAATTAATGTATAGAACAGAACAACCCTTATGGAGGAGGAGTCTGATTCTCAGACATGTTTGCACACACACATTAACATAAGCAACACACACACACACACACACACACACACACATACACACACACACACACATTACCATAAGCAGCACACACACACACACACACACACACACACACACACACACACACATTAACATAAGCAGAATCTCCAACTGAACATAACGTTTACATCGGTCCCCATGGACTGCTAACGCCCATGCCAGACACTTATGTTTT
>NC_085002.1:2894351-2899351 GCF_963854185.1 Sardina pilchardus | reverse complement strand
TTGTTGTTGTTGTTGTTGTTGTTGTGTGTGTGTGTGTGTGTGTGTGTGTGTGTGTGGGACAACAACTTAACCATCACAAAAGAGTGTGTGCAGCTTTTAAAGAGCAAACTTCACACGGAAGACAAACAACACCTGCTGTCCCAAAGGTGAGCATTAGGCCAGTCAGGGGGTTGTGTGTGTGTGTGTGTGTGTGTGTGTGTGTGTGTGTGTCTGTATGCTCCGTACAGGATCAACATGGATTAGGGCCATCGGCGAGCAATCAGGGGCTGCCCCAGGGGGTAATTACGGACACTAACACCCTTAACCTCTTAACTCGGACAGCCCCTCACACACACACACACACACACACACACACACACACACACACCCTAACATTCAGACAGACAGCACTGGCTTTTGTTCAGTTCAGTACATATTTCTATCCTGTACATGCATTCTGAAGCCTCTAAGCCAGAATGAAAGATACCAGGGCGCGCACGCACACACACACACACACACACACACACACACACACACACACACACACACACACACACACACTCACACACAGGGCTCATATCCTCACACCTGTGGACCTTTGAGGCTGCAGACAGTAATGCGGAGATGAATGGAGATTTTCTGGCTCAGTGAACATCTTACAGCTGCCGGTGTGTGTGTATGTGTGTGTGTGTGTGTGAGTGTGCTGACCTTGTTCTGTTCCTCCTCACATCCAAATAGAAGCATCTTAGAGTCTTACACACACACACACACACACACACACACACACACACACACACAGACACACACATAGAGAATAGATTAAAGACTAACTGCAGGCTCACTCACACACACACACACACACACACACACACACACACACACACACACACACACACACATACACACACAAACACACACACACACACACACAAACACACACACATAGAGAATAGATTAAAGACTAACTGTACTGTAGGCTGACTCAGAAGAAGCACATATGCATTCATATACTCCAAGCTGACTCCTGCAGCAGCAATATGCAAATCCTCACACACATACTTACACACTCATATCCACACACACATATTCACACACTCATATCCACATTCACATATTCACACACTCATATCCACATTCACATATCCACACACTCATATCCACACACACATATTCACACACTCATATCCACACACTCATATCCACATTCACATATCCTTACACACATATTCACACACTCACATCCACACACTCATATCCACAAACACATATTCACACACACATACTTACACACTCATATCCACACACTCATATTCACACACACATATTCAAACACAAATATCCACACACTCTTATTAATAAAACAGACTTACACACTCGCACTCACACTCACACACACACACACACACACACACACACACACACACACACACACACACACACACACACACACACACACACACACACACACACACACACACACAATGATGGGACTCCCTGATAAAGCATGCACTCCAGTAAGGTATTAAAGTGCTGGTGGAGATGATGAATGAACAGCAGGCGTAGTCTGCCGCACTCACACTCACACACACACACACACACACACACACACACACACACACACACACACAGCAGGCGTAGTCTGTTGCACTCACACACACACTCACACACACACACACACACACACACACACACACACACAGCAGGCGTAGTCTGCCGCACTTCCTGCAGGACCTTTGATAGCTGATTTATGGCCCAAACTGCCCAAAGGAAAGTGGACACTAATTTGCCCACGGTGGACTGACCAGGACAACTCCTTTCATCACACTGACATGTAGAAGACACACACACACACACACACACACACACACACACACACACATACACACATACGACACACACACGACACACACACACACACACACACACACACACACACACACGCACACACGCACACACATACACACACACGACACACACACACACACACACACGACACACACAAACACACACACACTCACATACACGACACACACACACACACACACACACACACACACACACACACACACACACACACACACACACAGCAACAACTCCATTTATTACACTGACACGTAAGATGAAGATGGGATGATGAAGATGGGATGAGAGCTTAGTGTGGAGGAGGACAACACACACACACACACTCACACACACACACACACACACACACACTCACACACACACACACTCAAACACACACTCACACACTCACACACTCAAACACACACACACACACACACACACACACACACACATACACACTGGACACACACACACACACACACTGAACACACACACACACACACACACACACACACACACACACACACACACACACTCAAACACACACACACACACACACACACTGGACACACACACACACACACACACACACACACACTGAACACACACACACACACACACACACACACACACACACACACACACACACACACACATTGAACACACACATTGAACAAACACACACACACACACACACACACACACACACACACACTCTAACAAACAGCCATGTGAAGGTCAGATGGAGATGGACAGGAGGACAGGAGTTTACTGCAGAGGAGGACTGAACACTGAGCACACACACACACACACACACACACACACACACACTCAGGAGTTTACTGCAGAGGAGGACTGAACACTGAGCAACAAAACAAAAACAACAACCAAACAAACTCTGTTTACTGGAGAAGAGGAAACGATAAACAACAACAAAAACAAACTCTGTTTACTGGAGAAGAGGAAAAGGTAAACAAAGAGAGATGCATCAACTGGACGGAGCCACAAGCAGGATGAGAGTGCACTGAAGAGGAAAACAAACGGAGTGCATTTGGACAGAGGGCTGGGAAACACACCATGTTCCTACAGTTTTTTTTGATTGCTTTGACCTGGTTGCAGAAACTGGTGACCTCTCAGTCTTCATCATCACTCTCTCAGCAGACCAAAAGACACCTCTTGCAAATGAGTTAACCCATTGTCATTGTTTTGACACACTTCCCGCACCCTCTTGCAAATCAGTTAACGCAGATGTCATTCAAGCAGTCCAAACTCCATTGCTTTAGCTGTGGTAACCAAACAGAATCTATATGTTCCCATCTCTTAGAAACTTCTTGCCCAGTATGAAATCACTGAAGCACCTGTTTGACACTGCTTCACAAAACTTTTCAATTTGCAATCAGTCTGCAGGCTTAAAAGGTGCCATGTTGTGTGTTGTAACTTGCAAGCATGGATGTTCAACGCAGATGAGAGTGAGAGTAAGAATTGACTAGAAGAGATGTTTTTCTTTACAGTAGCCTATTGTACAGAATTTTTATTTTCATTTTCCTTATGTCTTACACAGTGATGGATTTTACTGGATTTTTTTTCTTTCATACTATATATGTGGTTTCTGTTGGAATATTTCATTTCTTAGCCAAAATCTCAAAAAAAAGACAAAGAATGAATACTGCATTCAAT
Organism: Sardina pilchardus; assembly: GCF_963854185.1. NCBI lineage: Eukaryota > Metazoa > Chordata > Actinopteri > Clupeiformes > Clupeidae > Sardina > Sardina pilchardus. The sequence continues at coordinate 2,895,850 of NC_085002.1, read as the reverse complement.
AACATTTGAGAAATCATTGTATATGATTCTGAATCTATTCTTTGCAAGAAAGCAAATTGGCACTGATATGTAAGCTGCTGACCAGTAATGCAACACTGATTCACATTGAGAGCTGAATTTTGTATTTTGATGCCCCTTGTCTAATGACTGATTGGAAGCGCTAATGCACTTGTGTGCAAGTTGTGTTGTTTGAGGGCAAAATTTGCTTTTGGTCCATATTTTAAATGTTTTGGAGGAGTTAAGGGCCGTTCACACCAAGAACGATAACGATAACGATAACTATAACCATAACGATAAAAGCGTCCACACTGGCCAACGATAAGAAAAGTCTCTCCTCATGTTACTGTAATGAATGTGATGGCTAGAATATTATGGGTCCTGATTGGGTTAGCTTTTTATCGTTCTCAAAATCGCTCTGAAAGTGATCAACAACGATATCGTTCTTCATGTCGTTATCGTTATAGTTTAGGTGTGAACGCTGTCATTCATATTACAGTAAGAGGAGCGATATTTGTTTATAGTTATCGTTATCGTTATCGTTCTTGGTGTGAACGGCCCTTTAGAGCTTTTTGCAGGCAAAATGAGTCATTTTGACCATTGGTGCCACTGTTTAGGCCTTTGCATTAAGAGTTTTGAAACATGTTTTTTTGAGTCGACTTCTGCGTCAAAGCAATAAAAAAAAACTGTAATAAAAGTCCCTGACCACAGGAGTGTGTGTGTGTGTGTGTGTGTGTGTGTGTGTGTGTCTGAGTGTGTCTGAGTCTATGTTTACATGTGTATGTGTGTGTGTGTGTGTGTGTGTGTGTGTGTGTGTCTGAGTGTGTCTGAGTCTATGTTTACGTGTATGTGTGTGGGTGTGTGTGTGTGTGTGTGTGTCTGAGTGTGTCTGAGTCTATGTTTACATGTGTATGTGTGTGTGTGTGTGTGTGTGTGTGTGTGTGTGTGTGCGTGTGTGTGTGTCTGAGTGTGTGAATGTGTGTGTGTGTGTGTGCGCATGTCTGAGTGTGTGTGTGTATGTCTGAGTGTGTGTGTATGTGTGTCTGAGTGTGTGTGTGTGTGTGTGTGTTTGTATGTGTGTGTATGTGTGTGTGTGCGTGTGTGTGAGTGACTGTGTGTGTGTGTGTGTGTGCTTGTGCGAGTGTGTATATGTGTCTGTATTCAGGTTCACATAGAGCAGTCTCAGTCTAGGACTCAGTCCACATGGAATAAATGACGCTTAAAGACAGGGCCCATAAAACAGAGAACAGAAACAGAACATATTGTCTGCTGCTGTCGGTTCTAACATCAGTGAGCTTCAGTCCTTATTAGTAGTAGCACATACAAATCAATCTTTGGTCACTATTATGGTCACTTTATTCCTCGAGGGTTGGACCAGACATCAGATGGCCAGGTGTAAAAGCTGCCTTTGAAAACAGAACAAAAAATTGCTCTGGAACAGTTCATACAGCAGAAGGACGTGTTTGCGATTCTACCGACCGGTTTTGGTACAGCAGGCTAAA
>NC_085002.1:2881851-2889351 GCF_963854185.1 Sardina pilchardus | reverse complement strand
GCATTCAGTGGGCATTCAGTAGGCCATGCCAGTGGGCATTCAGTGGGCATTCAGTGGGCATTCAGTGGGCATTCAGTGGGCATTCAGTGGGCATTCAGTGGGCATTCAGTAGGCATTCAGTGGGCATTCAGTGGGCATTCAGTAGGCCATGCCAGTGGGCATTCAGTGGGCATTCAGTGGGCATTCAGTGGGCATTCAGTGGGCATTTAGTAGGCATTCAGTGGGCATTCAGTGGGCTATGCCAGTCTGGCCATCCCTGATGTTGAGGATGCCGTGTGGATCATGAGAAAATGAATCCCATCCAACTTGCTGATGTGTGTGTGTACTGTAAGTGTGTGTGTACTGTATGTGTGTGTGTACTGTAAGTGTGTGTGTGTGTGTGTAGGTATTTATACAGATGGCTATGTGTCTCGGTGTGTATGTGTGTGTGTGTGTACTGTATGTGTGTGTGTACTGTAAGTGTGTGTGTGTGTGTAGGTATTTATACAGGTGGCTATGTGTCTCGGCGTGTGTGTGTGTGTGTACTGTATGTGTGTGTGTACTGTAAGTGTGTGTGTGTGTGTGTAGGTATTTACATACATAGGGGCGTCTAGAATTCTAGGCCAGTGGGAATTCAGTAGGCTATGCCAGTGGGCATTTAGTAGGCCATGCCAGTGGGCATTCAGTAGGCATTTAGTGGGCATTTAGTGGGCATTCAGTGGGCATTTAGTAGGCCATGCCAGTGGGCATTCAGTGGGCATTTAGTAGGCATTTAGTGGGCATTCAGTGGGCATTCAGTGGGCATTTAGTGGGCATTTAGTAGGCCATGCCAGTGGGCATTCAGTGGGCATTTAGTAGGCATTTAGTGGGCATTCAGTGGGCATTCAGTGGGCATTTAGTGGGCATTTAGTGGGCATTTAGTAGGCCATGCCAGTGGGCATTCAGTGGGCATTTAGTAGGCATTTAGTGGGCATTCAGTGGGCATTCAGTGGGCATTTAGTGGGCATTTAGTGGGCATTTAGTGGGCATTCAGTGGGCATTTAGTGGGCTATGCCAGTGGGCATTCAGTAGGCTATGCCAGTGGACATTCAGTGGGCATTCAGTAGGCTATGCCAGTGGGCATTCAGTAGGCTATGCCAGTGGGCATTCAGTAGGCTATGCCAGTGGGCATTCAGTGGGCATTCAGTAGGCTATGCCAGTGGGCATTCAGTAGGCATTTAGTGGGCATTCAGTGGGCATTCAGTAGGCCATGCCAGTGGGCATTCAGTGGGCATTCAGTGGGCATTCAGTGGGCATTTAGTGGGCTATGCCAGTCTGGCCATCCCTGATGTTGAGGATGCCGTGTGGATCATGAGAAAATGAATCCCATCCAACTTGCTGATGTGTGTGTGTGTGTGTGTGTGTGTACTGTAAGTGTGTGTGTGTGTAGGTATTTATACAGATGGCTATGTGTCTCGGTGTGTGTATGTGTGTGTGTGTGTGTGTGTGTGTGTGTGTGTGTACTGTATGCGTGTGTGTACTGTAAGTGTGTGTGTGTGTAGGTATTTACATACAGATGGCTACAGTATGTGTCTCGGTGTGTGTGTGTGTGTGTGTGTGTGTGTGTGTGTGTGTGTGTGTGTGTGTATAGGCATTTACACCCTGATGGCTATGTGTCTCGGCGTGTGTGTGTGTGTGTGTGTGTGTGTGTGTGTGTATAGGCATTTACACCTGATGGCTATGTGTCTAGGTTAAAGTGGCGTGACTAATTCCCAAGGCCCTTAGTTTCCCTCTGCTGCCTCTGGAGTGGCCACACTGCTGAAACCACTAATTGCTTTCTCAAGTGGCCAGTGGTCTGCTAGTCCAGTGAAATATGGCGAGGAAGGGTCAGTGTGTGTGTGTGTGTGTGTGTGTGTGTGTGTGTGTATCACTTGCGCCTGGCCTTCAGATACTGCAGACGTCTACAGAACTGTACACAGGAGCACGGGGGATATATGTGTGTGTGTGTGTGTGTGTGTGTGTGTGTGTGTGTGTGTGTGTGTGTGTGTGTGTAGGTATTATTGACAAGGTGAGATTGGAAAAGCGGGGCGATCGCTCCTGTGCTCCAGGGAAGAGGAGCGCTAGCTGGCCAAAGGTGCTGAGGCGGCGCTAAAATCCAATCTCTGCTTCATTTAACGAGACTCGAGCACCACACACACACATGCACGCTTGCACACACACACACACACACACACACACACACACACACACACACATACGCGTGCACACCATGTCTGCAGCAGCAGTAACTCAGTAGTAAGGAATGTAACACACAAAAACACACACAAACACACACACACACACACACACACACTCACACACACACAAACACACTCACACACACACACACACACACACACACACACACACACACACACACACACACACACAAAAACAGCAAAACAGAACAAAAGCAGACAGAATGCCAAATGCATAAATCTTTGAAACACTGCAGTCCTGCCTGTCCAGTCTCCATGACGGTGTGTGTGTGTGTGTGTGTGTGTGTGTGTGTGTGTGTGCGTGTGTGTGTGTGTGTGTCGGGTGTCGGTGTGTGTGTGTGTGTTGGTGTGTTTGTGTGTGTGTGTGTGTGTGTGTGTGTGTGTGTGTGTGTGTGTGTGTGTGCGTGTGTGATGACCCTCTATCTCTGCTCCTCAGCCTCGTCACTGTGTGCACGGCCCCTTCCACAGCTCTCACACCAGACAGGTGCACAATGGCCCCTAGGTCAAAGGTCACGTGCTGTTATGATGTCACTGGCTGTGACATCTGACCTACTTTAGCCTGTGACATCATAACAGCCTCTCAGTAGCAGCTGTCTCCGGGTGAGATCTGGTCCTGATCTGGCCCTGATCTGGCCCTGATGTGGCCCTGATGTGGCCCTAGTCTGGCAGGCAGGGGTTAGATAAGGACAAAATGTCAGCCACATCCAACAGCTACACACAGTGTAAATACAGGATCCAATGGGCTGATTGTTGTGAACACACGCACGCACACACACACACACACACACACACACACACACACACACACAATGGGGGTGGTGGTTCAGTCACACAGACTTTGTAGACAGACTGTGCCATTTGTTTGAGGGCCATATCAGGCCAACGCAGGTCTTCTAATACGTCACACACACACACCCCCATATACATTAAACAGACATGTGAACACAACAAAGCAAGCTGTCAAGCAAAAGAGCAGAGAGCTTTTATACACACACACACACACACACATACACACACACACAGACATATAAACACAAAGCATGCTATCTAACACACACACACACACACACACACACACACACACACACACATACTGTGTAGACAAAAAAGTGATTGGTATCTTGAACAAAAATCCTATTCTTCCTCCAGGGAACAGAATGTACATAAGAGCGGCATCATCCTGTAACATCAAACGCGCACACACACGCACACACGCACACACACACACACACACACACACACACACACACACACACACACACACACACACACACACACACACACACACACACACACACACCACACACACACACACACACACACACACACACACACACACAAGCAGCAAGCTGAGGGCCTGAAGTTGCAGGAGTGTTTTCTGACTGAGATATAAGGGTCTGTAAGGGACTGTTCTGTTGTTCTCACACACTCATTTGTGCAAGACAGAGGTGTGTGGCTTAGTCATCGCCGGGAAAGGTGATGTCATCAGACACTTCTAAAATGACATAATGAGAGAGAGAGATAAAGTGAGAGAGGGATAGAGAGAGAGAGGGAAAGAGAGAGAGAGAGGGATAGAGAAAGAGAGAGGGGGGGGGCAAAATCAAACATACCTTCTAGAACAACAGCTGGTAATACATACTAACCCTGACGTCAACACAGCACCAACATTTCCTGTACATAATGTGAATGTGTCTGAGCATTTGTGTGTGTGTGTGTGTGTGTGTGTGTGTGTGTGTGTGTGTGAGTCTGTCTGTGTCAGCAGTCTGAGAGGAGAGTCAGATAGGTGCCACATCCAATGAGTCATGAGTGACATCTGCGTGTGTGTGTGTGTGTGTGTGTGTGTGCGTGTGAGAGAGAGAGTGTGTGCGTGTGTGCGTGCGTGTCAAGGTTGAGCACTCTCTACTAGACAAGGTGGCAAGTCTCCCCACAACACGCAATTCTCACAGACACACACACACACACACACTCCTGTTCAATGACTTTATATATGCATAAGGTCAACAGTATTTATTACCAAGATGAATGCAAGCAATATGTCATTAGCAAGCCCTACTTCAAAAACGAAAATAATAATATACAGCTAAATAATAGCCATATGAATATAAACATAAAGCTACATGCTATCCATATGAATATAAATATATAGCTACAGTATATAATAACAGTATAAATATAAATATACAGCTAAATAATAGCCATATGAATATAAATATATGGCTATATAATAACAGTATAGATATACATGTAAATATATTTATGGCTATATGCTGGCCATATGAATATAAATACATAGCTATATAATAACAGTATAGATATACAGTACATACTGTATATAGCTATGTGCTAGCCATATAAGCCCTTGGTCCAGCCCCGTGTCAGCACTCTGAGTCCTAACCAGCCCCAGGAGGCACCCTGAGATGAGCCCCCCCCCCCCCCCCCCCCCCCCCCCCCCCCGCGCGACCTTGGCACTGCCAGCATCACAGTGTGCCAACTCAGCTGGGCGGGTGTGGGCATGACAGGGCATATTCTCCTGCTCACTCCATCTCTCTGCAGGGCATTCTGCTGGGTACGAGCTAACAGCCGCAGAGTCAGGGACGCATCAACACAACCAGCATCCAACTATCATCAGCATCATCATCATCATCATCATCATCATCATCATCATCATCATCATCATCATCAGAATCATCATCATCATCATCAGCATCATCATCAGCATCATCACCATCATCACTACAACTATCATCACCATCATCAGTATCATCATCATTGTCATCATCATCATCACCACCATCATCATCATCACTACAACTGACATCATCATCTTCTTCTTCTTCTTCATCACCATCATTGTCATCACCACTATCACCACAACTATCATAACCATCATCACCTTCATCCCCATCTGAGCTAATGGCATGTCTGTGCTGATGGCATGTCTGTGCTGATGGCATGTCTATGCTGATGGCATGTCTGTGCTGATGGCATGTCTGTGCCCACTGTGCTGATGGCATGTCTGTGCTGATGGCATGTCTGTGCCCACTGTGCTGATGGCATGGCTGTACCCGTCTGTGCTGATGGCATGTCTGTGCTGATGACATGTCTGTGCTGATGGCATGTCTGTGCCCACTGTGCTGATGGCTTGTCTGTGCTGATGGCATGTCTGTGCTGAGCTGATGGCATGTCTGTGCCCACTGTGCTGATGGCATGTCTGTGCTGATGGCACGTCTGTGCTGATGGCATGTCTATGCTGATGGCATGTCTGTGCTGATGGCATGTCTGTGCCCACTGTGCTGATGGCACGTCTGTGCTGATGGCATGTCTATGCTGATGGCATGTCTGTGCTGATGGCATGTCTGTGCTGATGGCATGTCTGTGCCCACTGTGCTGATGGCATGTCTGTGCCCATCTATGCTGATGGCATGTCTGTACTGATGGCATGTCCGTCCCCGTTGTGTCCACTGTACCCTAGATCAGGAGGCAGCAAGAGGCTCATCTTGCAGACAGGCGCCTGCTCTCCTCTCTACTCCAACACATCTATCATCACACTCCTGACACACACACACACACACACAAAACCTTTCCAGACACACACACACACACACACACACACACACACACACACAGAAAAAAACCTTTCCAGACACAAACACACACACACAGACACACACACACACACACACACACCTTTCCAGACACATACACACAACACACACATACACTGTCTATGCTAGGAGGAAGTCCCAGAAAAACATCCACACACGTATCCACACATACACACAGATATACACACACACACACACAATCTCTCAGGCCTAACCCCCAGCTCCTAATCGATGCTAAACTCCATTTCCAGTCCCTTGCTGGGGGAAAAGCAGTCGTTTGGGGTATCATGTTTCTCCTGCGTCTCCAGTGAGACACACACAGGGCAAGAGCCTCCTCTGTGCACACACACATACACACACACATACATCATCTGCAGATACGGAAACTGTGTGCGTGTGTGTGTGTGTGCATGTGAGTGGCAAATAACCTTAAACCTGAATCTATTTCAAATACAGCAGGACACTGCACATGTCTGCTACAGCAGTGTCAGAAAACACCACCATCTCACCCTGCACACCACCATCTCACCCTGCATACAACCATCTACACCAAAACACCACCATCTACACAAAAACACCACCATCTACCCCAAAAACACCACCATCTACCCCAAAAAACACCACCATCTACCCCAAAAAACACCACCAGCTACACCAAAAACACCACCAGCTACACCAAAAACACCACCATCTACACCAAAAAACACCACCATCTACACCAAAAAACACCACCATCTACACCAAAAACACCACCATCTACACCAAAAACAGATGTGTGTGTAGGAGGCAGGTGTGTGTGTGTGTGTGTGTGTGTGTGTGTGTGTGTGTGTGTGTGTCTGTGTGTGTGTGCGTGTCTGTGTGTGTGTGTGTGTGTGTGTGTGTGTGTGTGTGTGTGTGTGTGTGTGTGTGTGTGTGTGTACTGCATGCTATGTGTCCAGCAGACAGGTCAGTCTGTGTCCAGTCATCAGGCTCCTGACTCGGCTACATTCTCCTGATCGCTGGACTTTTCCAGAGGGACCAGTCTGGCCCACACACACACACACACACACACACACACACACACACACACACACACACACACACACACACACACACACACACACACACACACACACACACACACACACACACACACAGAGACCAGTCTGGCCCACAGGCACAGCAGTAGCACACAGATCAATGCATAACTCTGAGGTCTATTCAACTATCCACACACACGCACACACACACACACACACACACACACATACGCACGCACGCACACACACACACACACACAGAGGGATAGGTTGGTTTGGGAACAGAAAGAAAGAGCGAGAGAGAGACAAAGAGAGAGAGAAAGGGAGATAGAGAGAGAGAGAGAGAGGGAGAGTAAGAGAGAGAGTGTACGAGTGTGAGAGAGACAGAAAGATAGAGAGAGAGTATGATAATGAGAGAGTGAGAGATAGAGAGAGAGAGAGAGAGAGAGAGAGAGAGAGTAAAACAATGAAGCCCAAACATTTTGATAGTTTGAATGAAGCAGGACAGACTACGTCAGCACTGCAGAGATTTCCTCTCTCTGCCCAACAGGCACTACGGACCTGTCAGATGTGGCACACACACACACACACACACACACACACACACACACACACACACACACACACACACACACACACACACACACACAGATATACGGT
>NC_085002.1:2866851-2869351 GCF_963854185.1 Sardina pilchardus | reverse complement strand
ACACACATGCCCTCGCCTTCCTTTAATGCTGCATCTGAGCAGAGAAACCCCATGCCCTCTGCATCATGGGACTGCGGCAAAGCTGTGGTGCACACACACACACACACACACACACACAGACACACACACAGACACACACACACACACACAGTGAGAGGAGCAGCTCTAACTGGGTTGCTGTCTCTCTCAGTGGGAAAGACAGCCAGGCAGGCCACGCTAAACCTCTGGAGACATGCAGACAAACATACACACATGTACACACACACACACACACACAGGCCCTTTCCGAAACGGATCCCTACTCACTTCGACTCGGTTAGCGAGTGAACTTCCTTTTCAAGTCCACTCGTGGGTGCGGAGAACACTCGCATTTGAAGGGTTAGGGGGTTAAAACAGCGCTACATTTCGGATGCGCTTGAAGGGAGAAGGAAGTTGACGTCATATTCGTTTTCATAGAAATTATGAAGGCAATATATATTAAATCGCCAATTAAGATGTTCTGGACACCCCTGTGTATTAGGATATAGGCCCTACATCCCTCTTCTCTCATTTCATTACTATGAGTGAGGAGTTGCATTTTATGCTTTATTTAACATCAAATTATAAAAGTGCTGTAAATGCGACCTGCACATGTGTTTAAATATTACAGCCTACTTCTGTACGATCGTGCACATTTTACTGAGTATCAAACTAAACATGAGTTGTTACAATGTAGCTTAAATCACGCTTTCGTCTGTAAATGCTGTCATACGGACCAAAAAACAACTGGCAGGGAGATTTACGAGCTGCATGAACACTAGAAAACGGTTGCACCTGCGTTTCAAGTCAGCATCGATGCTGACTTGCTCCTGGAGGCGTGGTAGCCCCTCTCCCTAGGCACTTCACTCGACTCAAAATTCGTTTCGGATGATACTTAATGTGGCGGACCCTCGCGTGAACGCGCAAACGAAGTGGAAGTGTGTAGTGTTAGGATTTAGGGGCTGGTTTCGGAAAGGGCCACACACACATGCTCTCTTGCTCTCTCTCTCTCTTTTGTGGCTGTGACTATCTGGTCATGACATCATGGACAGCATTTATGGGATTGGTCATCTCTGGTGCCTGTCCAGCATCTCCCAGTGCTGATAGGCTACTGGGCGGGACCTGAGTCCTTTATAGCCAGACCAACCAATGGGCACTCGGCCCAGCTGAAACCCATCACAGCAGAGACAGCATCCCTTACCAAACAACATGGACCTCTCGAGTAATATATAATATTTTTATTGGACTTTATGGAAAATATTTTTATGGAAAATATGTTCGATATGATTCTGAAATCATTAGAGATAATAGAGAAGTGGTTTGATATTTGAATGTGTCTTGAGTTTATTCATTCCACACACTATACACTTTAGTATAGAGTATACTCATTTCACACACTAACCCCAGTGTTTAGTATAGAGTATACTGTACTCATTCCACACACTAACCCCAGTGCCTAGTATAGAGTATACTTATTTTACACACTAGTCAGTATAGAGTATACTATTCACACACTAGTCAGGCTAACCACTTAGTATATAGTATACTCATTTCACACACTAGTCAGGCTAACCCCAGTGTTTAGTATAGAGTATACTCATTTCACACACTAACCCCAGTGTCTAGTATGAAGTATACTCATTTCACACACTAACCCCAGTGTCTAGTATAGAGTATACTCATTTCACACACTAACCCCAGTGTTTAGCATTGACTGCAGCAGCAGCAGCCAATCGTGTGTGTGTGTGTGTGTGTGTGTATGTGAGAGAGAGAAAGAACAGTAATGATTTGCTTGCAGCCCTTTGTGGGGGAAGTGGATGAGTTGGTGAGGCATGAACACTCCTCCTTCCTCACACACACACACGCACACACACGCACAAACGCACAAACGCACGCACAAACGCGCGCACACACACACACACACACACACACACACACTCACACACTCACACACTCACACACACACACACACACACACACACACACATACACACACACATACACACACACTCACACACACACACACACACACACACACACACACACTCCCCCTTCCTCTCAGCACCTCTCTCTTATCTCTCCCATCCTTCCTGTGGCGTTCTCCCCTCTTTCTGTAGCAGTATAGTGCTATCGCTCCCCTCTCCTCCCTCCCTATCCCTCTCCTCCCTCACTCCCTCTCTCCTCTTTCTGTAGCAGTATAGTGCTATCGCTCCCCTCTCCTCCCTCGCTCCCTCTCTCCTCTCCTCTCTTTCTTCAGCAGTATAGTGCTCTATCGCTCCCTCCCTCCCTCCCTCTCTCCTCTCCTCCTCTCTTTATCTCGGCTCACTGCAGTCCCTGCTCCTCTTGTCAGAGTGCTGCTGACATGCTGCCAACTCAGCAAACACACACACACACACACACACACACACACACACACACACACACACACACACGTACAGCATGTACATACGCACGTATGCACACGAGCACACAAACACACACA
>NC_085002.1:2837184-2839684 GCF_963854185.1 Sardina pilchardus | reverse complement strand
TTCATTTATATTCATTAAGGACTGTTCACTTCTATTCAATAAGGACTGTTCACTTCTATTCAATAAGGACTGTTCACTTCTATTCATTAAGGACTGTTCACTTCTATTCAATAAGGACTGTTCACTTCTATTCAATAAGGACTGTTCACTTCTATTCATTAAGGACTGTTCACTTCTATTCATTAAGGACTGTTCACTTCTATTCAATAAGGACTGTTCACTTCTATTCATTAAGGACTGTTCACTTCTATTCATTAAGGACTGTTCACTTCTATTCAATAAGGACTGTTCACTTCTATTCATTTCTTTTCATTACCCTGCAACTAAATTTAGTTCTTCAGTGATGTCACTGGCGCTTACAGTAAATCCAGTGAATGTACTGAATCTAGTAGTTTGGGTTGGCACTGAATTCTGCTCTTACGTGAACTAACTGGACTTACAATAACTGCCACGACAGCCTGACTGACCACAAGTCATTGTGTGGTTGGCGTGTGAAAAGAAGACTTAAATGCACCCTGTATTCTGTGTGTGTGTGTGTGTGTGTGTGTGTGATTTAAGCAGCACAATGGGTGCTACGTGGACAGCGCTCCCACCCCACAAACACAACCTGCTGTCTGAGCACTCAGCCGAGCAGGAAAAGAACAAGCTGATGCTCGCCAAGCCAACGCACAGTGTGTGTGTGTGTGTGTGTGTGTGTGTGTGTGTGTGTGTGGGATGTATTGGGCATGGTCCCGCACACACTGCTCTGGCAGTAACTGTGGCTTTTGTTACTGTGGTCGACCGAGTTTGTTGTTTTTCTCACACACACACACACACACACACACACACACACACACACACTCGGTGCTCCAGATGCGGTGTGTCTGCTGAGAGGGAGGCAATGAGGCGAACAGACGCAGGAATGTTGCAGTGCTCCAACAGGCCCTCTGCAGCCAGATACACACACAAACACACACACACACACACACACGCACACATTTATGCACACAAACACATATATACACACACACACACACACACACACACACACACACACACACACACACACACAAACATACACACCGACTCTCACACATAAACACACATACACAGCTGTGGTATGGCTCTGTGTCTGAGCCAGCATCAGACAAGGTCAGGCCTTGAGTCAGGGACATCTCACACACACACACACACACACACACACACACACACACACACACACACGGAGCGATAAGGATATACACACAGACACATACTCAGCCCGTTCACACCTGAGCAGAAATATCCAATCTCTAACGCCAGGTGTGAACACCCTTCGTCCTCATGTGAGATGTCATATGTCTGACCATATCCATTTGGGGGCAGCCGTGGTGTACTGGTTAGCGCATCGGGCTTGTAACCGGAGGGTTGCCGGTTCGATCCCCGACCAGTCCACCACGGCTGAAGTGCCCTTGAGCAAGGCACCTAACCCCTCACTGCTCCCCGAGCGCCGCTGGTTGGGCAGGCAGCTCACTGCTCTGGGTTGTGTGATTCACCTCACTGTGTGTTCACTGTGTGCTGTGTGTTCACTAATTTGGTTAAATTGGGTTAAATGCAGAGAACTGAATTTCCCTCACGGGATCAAAAAAGTATATATTCTATTCATAGGACATCTCTCACACACACACACACACACACCGTCCCCATGCGAAGGAGTCTGACCGTATCCATAGGTGGTCAAGAACGCGTTTGGCCAGATAGCCTCTGGGTCACATGTGAAGCGGTCTGCTCATATTAGCCTACAGCTAAAGTTTAAAACTTGAAACACACTCAAAAGCCTTAATATGAAGCACCACAGCAACACAATCGGATATGTTACAGCCTAATGGTGTGTAGGTTTCTAATGAAATCGCTCATCAACTTCTCTACACACACACACACACACACACACACACACACACACACACACACACACACACACACACACACACACACACACACACACACACACACACACACACACACACACACACACACACACACACACACAGCAATTCCCAGGGTCAAATTCAGGCATGTTTATAACCACAAAACCGCACTGACGAGTAGAGATTAATCTGGTGTAAGAACAGTAGATGCTGTACACACACACACAAACACACACACACACACACACACAAACACACACAAACACACACACACACACTCACCGTGTCCCCCATGTGGGACTGGAAGTCGAAGCGCATGGGCGGGCAGAAGACGTTGTTGTAGGTCTCCACACACACACACACACACACACACACACTCACCGTGTCCCCCATGTGGGACTGGAAGTCGAAGCGCATGGGCGGGCAGAAGACGTTGTTGTAGGTCTCCATGAGCCGCTGCTTGTCGGCGTTGGCCTCCAGGTTGTCCGCTGCGCTCTCGATGCTCTCCAGCCCGCCGTGCTTGGACGACTCCACGTTGAACTCGGCCGACAGGTACGTCCGCAAGGCCCGGTTCAGACTCGCATGGTAGCCCAGGTCACAGCACTGAGGAGAGA
>NC_085002.1:2822184-2824684 GCF_963854185.1 Sardina pilchardus | reverse complement strand
CTCAGACTAGTTCCTACACCCACAATGTGTGTGTGTGTGTGAGTGTATCTCTCACCCTGCTCAGACTAGTACCTACACCCACAATGTGTGTGTGTGTGTGTGTGTGTGTGTGTGTGTGTGTGTGTGTGTGTGTGTGTGTGTGTGTATGTGTGTGTGTGTGTGTGTGTGTGTGTATGAAGCGTTGTGGGCTGGGAGCTGCGCTAGCACACACACACACACACACACACACACACACACACACACTCACGCAGACACAATAAGCAACAACTTTCTGTATAATGAGACCCAGGCGAACACCCAAAAATGTTCATATTTAACTAGAAACCACAAGACCCTAAAATGTCTTTTTAAGAAGTGGGTAAATATGGCTTTACACACATACACACACACACACACACACACACACACACACACACACACACACACACACACACACACACACACACACACACACACACACACACACACACACACACACACACATATCCCACAAGAACAGCAGAGTCCAATCCCACCGTTCTAAACACACTGATTGGCCCAAACCACAGGAGACTAAAATAGACACTCTGCTTTTCCAGACACACACACACACACACACACACACACACACACAGGAGTCAGACCAAGTCTGATCTGGGAGATGGATCGGTATAGAGAGTCTGTGTGTGTGTGTGTGTGTGTGTGTGTGTGTGTTTAGCTGCAGTGGAAACATATGGGAGGACACAAAAAGTGGGGAAAACACTCCTCTGAGATAGTGATGTGTGAAGAAACCCTTTCCAGTCCAGGACATACGTGTGTGTGTGTGTGTGTGTGTGTGTGTTCACACCTGTGTTAGCAAGAGCCAAAGTAAACTGACATACGTGAGAAAGGACAGGCAGAGCGATAGACAGAGGAAACCAGAGAGAGAGAGAGATTAAGAGAGAAAGAGAAGAATGGGAGAGAGAGGGAAAGAGAGAGAGAGAGAGAGAGAGAGAGAGAGATTAAGAAAGAAAGAGAGGAATGAAAGAGTAAGGAAAAGAGAGAGAGGAAGGGAGAGAGAAAGAGAGAGCAGAAAAGAAAAGGGAAAAGAGGGATGGCGTTCCATAGTGGGTTCTTACCGTGTAGAGCTCGTTTAGAACCTTCATCATGTCCTCCTGCAGCTGCAGTCCCACCTCCTTACTCTAGAGGGAGAGAGAGAGAGAGAGAGAGAGAGAGAGAGAGAGAGAGAGAGAGAGAGGGAGAGAACAAACATTAGGCACAGCACAAAAGCAATACACAAAACAAACGTGTCAAAAGGAAGTCCAAGTGTGTGTGTGTGAGTGTGTGTGTGTGTGTGTGTGTGTGTGTGTTGGGGCAAGAGACACAAAGAGAGAGGGCAGATAAGAATAAAACGGATGACTGCAGTAAATTAGGAGGAAACGTTCTAATCACAGTCTGGCACACACACACACACACACACACACACACACACACGGAGACTGTCTGTCTCCATCACTTATCAACCAAAACCACAGTCACCCCCTGCACCCCTAACACACACACACACACACACACACACACACACACACACACACACACACACACACACACACACACACACACACACACACACACCGCTCCCATCCATCAGGCTAAGAGGCGCACCCATCAAGATAATGTAATCCTGGAAGCTGCCACGGCGACGACAAATGATGCTGCTGCCTCCATCTAAAAGCAAAACAGGTCATGAGCGGCACGGTTACCACGGCAACCTCCACTCAGCCTCCCTGGTCTAGCCGGTTCCAGACATTGACCCTTCATGAAGAGTTCCACACACTAAACCCTGACTACACACACACACACACACACACACACACACACACACACACACACAGATGAGGTGAGATGTGTGTTACAGTTAGGCAAGTGGAAGCTGGAGAGTGTTGGTAGGAGTGTGTTGATTGGGGTTTGTGTTTGGTGTGTGCTGGTTGGTTGGTGTGTGTGTGTGTGTGTGTGTGTGAGTGTGTGTGTGTGCTGGTTGGTGGAGAGATGATAATTGGTTTGGCAGTGCTGTCACGTCGTGGCCATCACAGGAAGTGGAACGAGAGATGGTGCGGTGTGCTGTGGAAATGAAGTGCTAAAGAGCAGCCCAGTGTGTGTGTGTGTGTGTGTGCGTGTGTGTGTGTGTGTGTGTGTGTGTGTGTGTGTGTGTGTGTGTGTGAGTGTGTGTGTGTCTGTGTGTGTGTGTGTGTGTGTGTGACTGCTTTAGCTGAACAGCATTACACACATAGAGAGATAAAGTAACACTCAAGTTCTTTGCAGAAGTTACCTAGTAAATAAAATAAAAAAAACATCCAAGGAGAGGAGGAAGAGAGAGAGAGAGAGAGAGAGAGAGAGGGAAATGCAGAGAGACGGAGAGAGAGAGAGAGACGGAGAGAGAGAGAGAGAGAGAGGAAGGAGGGTGGTTGATGGGCATTATATTATAAGACAAATCAATTCTAAGATTGAATTCTATGATCTTTTTAATCTAGTGTGTATTCTA
>NC_085002.1:2812184-2817184 GCF_963854185.1 Sardina pilchardus | reverse complement strand
AGGGCATGAGGGCTATGTGGAGCTGCCCAGAAGAGGGGCGCTGCTATTGATTTTCCACTGAGAGCTTCATAAATCTTACAGCTGCTGGAGAGAGGCAGGAGACAGAGCGCTAGACGGCTGTGTGTGTGTGTGTGTGTGTGTGTGTGTGTGTGTGTGTGTGTGAGACATGACCCAAGCGCCCCTGGATCAAATGAGGCACTTGTCACCAGGCCAGAGAATTCAAGGCTTCCAGAGCCGTCTCTGGCAACTCAAGACCCTTTTTGTCCCTTCAGTGTTGCCGTCACAGAAAGAATGACACCCAGGCCAATCAATTCATGCCAAGCATTCTGTCTGTGTGTGTGTGTGTGTGTCTGTGTGTCGTGACAGATGACCGTCATATTCATCAAAGCTTTCAAGAATCTGTGCATTACTTGGACGCGTGGTCACCTAACGTCTATGCATTAATGTCTATTAAATACTGCCCCTCTCCAAAAATGCAGTGCTCAACCAGCTCTGAACTTGCTCACAACACAATCTCCAGTAATCAAGGGCACAGTGCAGACAGTCGCACACACACACACACACACACACACACACACACACACACTGATGCACGTCATCAGTGGAAGCACGTCAATCTCCTCTCCTGTTTGTGTGTGTGTCTGTTTGGATGAAGGTTCATCTAGCCCACTCATCTGGGTCATTCTGTAGTGTGTGTGAGTGTGTGTGTGTGTGTGTGTGTGTGTGTGTGTGTGTGAGTGTGAGCATTCATCTAGCCCACTGATCTGGACCATTCTGCATTCTGGTGTGTGTGTGTGTGTGTGTGTGAGAGAGAGTCTGTGTGTGAGTGTGTGAGTGTGTGTGTATGTGATCTGGCTCTGGTTCTGAACTCGATTACTATCTGAGCTGCAGTCTGAGAGAGATGAGACAGACAACAGTGCTGAGGGGGATGGAGGAGAGGTACTTTCTCACACACACACACACACACACACACACACACAGCATTCCTGACTCCGCAGCCAGTCTAGACAGGTACACGCTCATGAATACTTTCATAAGGGCAGAGGGGCCTGACATGGGACACGTGAGTGTGTGTGTGTGTGTGTGTGTGTATGTGAGCATGTGTGTGTGTGTGTGTGTGTATGAGTGAGACAGAGAGAGAGAGAGAGAGAGAATAAGTATTCAGGGGTTTCTGAGATAAATGATGTAAGCTGTTTAAAACTGTATGTGTGTGTATGTGTGTGTGTGTGTGTATGTGAGACAGAGAGCGAGAGAGAGAGAGAAAGAGTGTGTGAGTGTGTGTGTGTGTGTGTGTGTGTGTGTGAGAGAGGCTTCAGGTTTCTGTGTCTCAGACTCAGACAGCTGTACTGGGGACCAGACGGCTCATATTGGAGCCTGATCTACTCTACATGTACAGATCCACACTGGGGAAGGAGGCCCACACACAACAGAACCCAACAGAACCCAACGGAACCCAACGGAACCCAACGGAACCCAACGGAACCCAACAGAACTGGAGCGCTCACATCAAGGTCAGTTTGAAGTCTGAACCCAACAGAGAACAAAGGCCAGTTACAGGTCACACAGGGGTCAGACAGGAACAACTATTAAAACAACTGGCAACGTGGAGCGTTCAGGTTTCAACTTCAAGTCACACACACACACACACAGACACGCAAACACCAACACACACACACACACACCCACACACACGTCCCTCTGCCTCGATCACCTTAAGTATTAATCTGTTTCGGTCCAGCCAGTCACATGGTGTTAGGCCTGCTGACCTCAGCATCTTCATTAGAAGTAAAACTGATTTCCTCATTTACGTGCTGGCACACACACATACACACACACACACACACACACACACACACACACACACACACACACACACACACACACACACACACACACACACACACACACACACACACACACACACACACACACACACACACACACACACACACACACACACACACACACACACACACACACACACACACACACACACACACACACACACACACACACACACACACACACACAGCATCAGGTTTGTAGACTAAGCAAAGTTGATTAAGGCTCCATGCTGCTGTCACATCACCTGAGGGTAGGGGTGATGTTAAACTTAATGCTGGCGCACGCACACACACACACTCACACACACACACACACACACACACACACACACACATTACACTACATTACAATTAGCAGACACTTTATTCATCCAAAGTGACCTACATATGTCAACTATATTCAAGGGATTCCATTGGCCCCGGAGCAGTTTGGGGTTAAGTGCCTTGCTCAAGGGCAGGAAGCCAGGAATTGAGCCCACAACTTTCAGGCTACTGCACGCTAACCCAGCTCCTCAACCACTACACTACCACCGCCTCACACACACACACACACACACACACACACAGTCTGGAACAGCATGTTGACAGCATACGGAGGCGTCTGACCCACTCTGGTCCAGTCACATCTGCACACACACTCCGTCTCCATGGAGACCCTCTGGTCCACACACTCCGTCCCCATGGAGACCTTCTGGTCCAGTCACATCTGCACACACACTCCGTCACCATGGAGACCCTGACACAACTAAAACAACTGATCTACTTCAAGTGTCAAAACTCCCTTTTTCTTGAGCATCAAGACTGCAGTCTCTGGAAATAAATATTTGCATTTCATGTGCAGAAAATGCTATATTCTAGACATGAAGATACGACTGAGCTGCATAGTAATGCGATATTCTAGACATTAAAACACGACTGAGATACATAGTGTTGCAATATTCTAGACATTAAAACACGACTGAGCTGAATAGTGTTGCAATATTCTAGACATTAAAACACAACTGCGATGCATAGTGTTGCAATATTCTAGACATTAAAACACAACTGCGATGCATAGTGTTGCAATATTCTAGACATTAAAACACAACTGCGATGCATAGTGTTGCAATATTCTAGACATTAAAACACAACTGCGATGCATAGTGTTGCAATATTCTAGACATTAAAACACAACTGCGATGCATAGTGTTGCAATATTCTAGACATTAAAACACAACTGCGATGCATAGTGTTGCAATATTCTAGACATTAAAACACAACTGCGATGCA
Organism: Sardina pilchardus; assembly: GCF_963854185.1. Taxonomy (NCBI): domain Eukaryota; kingdom Metazoa; phylum Chordata; class Actinopteri; order Clupeiformes; family Clupeidae; genus Sardina; species Sardina pilchardus. The sequence goes on along the minus strand of NC_085002.1, from coordinate 2,814,071 downwards.
TAGTGTTGCGATATTCTAGACATTAAAACACGACTGCGATGCATAGTGTTGCGATATTCTAGACATTAAAACACGACTGCGATGCATAGTGTTGCGATATTCTAGACATTAAAACACGACTGCGATGCATAGTGTTGCGCTTTTGCTGCAGAAAAGCAACATTCTGGACATGAACACAGGACTGCGCTGCACTGTACCTCAGACAGTAAATAGTCCCATGACTGCGGCTGTGTTTCGCATGGGGAGGCTGGCATGGCGTGGCATCAGGGGTTGCCATGGCATCGGTGCCTACGCCGAAGCGAGAGCCCCGACAGCTGGCACCTCAGACCGCAGACCAATTAGGCCGATTAGCGGCCGTGACTTCAAGGCTAACTGTTAGCAGGCGGTGTGTGTGTGTGTGCATGTGTGTGTGTGTGAGGGTTAACAGCATCACTGTAGCCTGCGGGGGTGGGCGTTAGCGAGCTAACTGCTAGCGCGTAGCGTGTCTGAGGGCACTAATGACATTACTGTAGCCTGCAGGTGTGAGCGCTAGCGAGCTAAATGAGCTCTGTCACTACAGCTGAGCGTCAACATGGAGGGGATCACACTGGAAATAGCTAAACAGCAGATAGCGAGCCATGATGCGTTGCTCAGACCACACACACACACACACACACACACACACACACACACACACACCTTCTCTCCATCGGGCAGACACACACACTGCCCCTCTCTTGACCGGGGCATACAGATAGCAACTAGACAACCTAAAGGCCTCAATCTCATCACTACACTAACACACACACACACACACACACACACACACACACACACACACACACACACACACAAACACACACACACACATAATTTGTGTGTGTTCAAGTACAGTATGTTTGATTGCGTTTGTCTTTGTTTGAGGGAGGTACTTGTGTATTTGTGTATGACCAAGTACAGCATGTTTGTTTGTTTGTTTGTGTTTACCTTCTTGAAGAGGCGTCCGGAGTCCTCGCTGACCTGTGCGAAGCGCGGGATGATGTTGTTGAGGTACAGGTCACTCAGCGTGGCGTGGTCACGGCTCTCCCTCTTCACCTGGCTCAGCAGCAGGTTCCAACAGGTGACCGGGGACAACACCGCCTGCTCCTTCCTATGGAGGGGAGAGAGAGAGAGAGAGACATTAGCATACACTATCAACACACACACACACACACACAGGTCACTCACCGGGGACAGCACAGTCTGCTCCTTCCCACACACACAAATACTTGAATTAGAATCTGGAGAGTGTGTGTTTGAGGAGGGGGGGGGGGGGGGGGGGGGTATAGTACAACATCAACACACACTATCAACGCAAACACACACACTTTTGAATTAGAATATGGGGTGGGGGGGGGTGAGTAGGACTGAAAAACCCTCCACACACACACACACACAGTGACTCACTTCAGCAATTGTAGGGAGTCTCCAACAATGTTTAGTTTTTGCCCGATGACTCACACACTCTCTCTCTCACACACACACACACACACACACACACACACACACACACACACACACACACACACACACACACACACACACACACACACACACACACACACACACACACACACACACACACACACACACACACACACACACACACACACACTACAAGTGGCGAGGCCCAGGATATGACCTATTAATCTGGCTTTATTATCCTCTGGGTGAGATGGAGTGGGGAAATGATACTTAGAATAATATCAAGCACTGCATCATACGCAGGGGGGCTCCAGGGAGGGGTGGGGTGTGTGTGTGTGTGTGTGTGTATGTGTGTGTGTGTGTGTGTGTGTGTGTGTGTGTGTGTGTGTGAGTGTGTGTGTGTGTGTGTGTGTGTGTGTCTGGCCTCTCTGATGTGTCTTGACA
>NC_085002.1:2809920-2811984 GCF_963854185.1 Sardina pilchardus | reverse complement strand
TGTTTAGTGCTGGCCTCTGCTTATGGGACATGTGTGCAGGAGTGCCCTTGGACAACGTTCAAAAGCAATACACAACGCCTGCTCTACAGAACACACTCAGAACCGCTCTGTTCTAATATAGAACCCAACGTCTGCTTTACAGAACACACCCAGAACCGCTCTGTTCTAATATAGAACCCAATGCCTGCTCTACAGAACACACCCAGAACCGCTCTGTTCTAATATAGAACCCAACGCCTGCTCTACAGAACAAACCCAGAACTGCTCTGTTCTAATATAGAACCCAACGCCTGCTCTACAGAACACACCCAGAACCGCTCTGTTCTAATATAGAACCCAACGCCTGCTCTACAGAACACACTCAGAACCGCTCAGTTCTAATATAGAACCCAACGCCTGCTCTACAGAACACACTCAGAACTGCTCTGTTCTAATATAGAACCCAACGCCTGCTCTACAGAACACACTCAGAACCGCTCTGTTTTAACATAAAACCCAACGCCTGCTCTACAGAACACACTCAGAACCGCTCAGTTCTACCCAAAGCCTCCTACAGTATATAGTGCCACGCTGAGTCCACTTTACTTTATTGATCCCCAAGGGGAAATTCAAGAAATTAACTGTCCTGTAAACCCAGTGCCCCCTATACTGTATGTCCTGTAAACCCAGTGCCCCCTATACTGTATGTCCTGTAAACCCAGTGCCCCCTATACTGTATGTCCAGCCTGTAGCACTGTCCTGTAGACCCAGTGCCCCCTATATTGTATGTCCAGGCCTGTCCAGGGAGCTGAGCTGGTCGGCTGGGAATGCCGCTACTAAGTCCGGGGATGACAGGAGCATTTGCCCCCAGCTCTGGAGGGGCATCTTCAGCATGCCACAGGGGCAGCTGGGGGCAAACAGAGAGAGGCAGCTGGCAGGGAAATGGCAGAAGGAGAGTGTGTGCGTGTGTGATTGTGTGTGTGTGTGAGTGTGTGTGTGCGTGAGAGTGTGTGCGTGTGTGAGTGTGTGCGTGTGTGGGGGGGGTTCTGTAGATGCTTGAGTGAAAGTAGTGTGAGTCAGTATGAGCTAACCAGATCCCCCCGCCCAACACACACACACACACACACACACACACACACACACACACACACACACACACACACACACACACACACACACACACACACACACACACACACACACACACACACACACACACACACACACACACACACACACACACACACACACGCCACAGACTGCAGCCAAATGCTTTGGATGGTCAGGATTGTTCCCAGGTCCAGGGCACAGCATGACAGGATCAAGCTGGATGCCGGATATGAGCCATATCAGAGCCACATCAGGGCCAGACGAGGACCACATCAGGGCCATCAGGGCCACAGAATTAAGAGACAAAAGATGCAACCACACACACCTACAACTGCTGTACAGCATAGTTCTAAGAGTGAAAGCAGGCACACACACACACACACACACACACACACACACACACACACACACACACACACACACACACACACACACACACACACACACACACTCACACACACACACACACACACACAGATCAGAGTGCTGGATGGTCCATTAGTCTCAGCAAAAAAAGACTTCAAATCAACAGCTGGAGCAACACTGCTGAGGTATGTGTGTGTGTGTGTGTGTGTGTGTGTGTGTGTATGTGCGTGCATGTGTGTCTTTCTGTCTGTCTGTGTTGGTGTCTTGTCCAGACAGACAGACAGACAGACAGACAGACAGACAGACAGACAGACAGACACACACACACACACACACACACACACACACACCCAGGCAGAACACAGTGTTGGCAGTGAGGTGACTGGAGGCAATGGATGTGAGATTCATGCAGAGTACAAACCCCAGCAGGAGCTCAACACACACACACAGAACACACCACCATCTGCCAGCACGGAGAGAGAGAGGGATAGAGAGATGAGAGAAAGAGGGAGGGAGAGAGAGAGGGAGGGAGAGAGAGAGGGATAGAGAGAGAGGGAGGGAGAGCAATAGAGAGAGAGGGATAGAGAGATGAGAAGAAAGGAAAAGAGA
>NC_085002.1:2792420-2794920 GCF_963854185.1 Sardina pilchardus | reverse complement strand
TTGCACTCAGGCCAACCCCTAAGTTAATTGACTACTGCACTCAGCGCAGTCACAGAATTGTAACGTTAAGTTATGATGTTTACCTAACCTTCCCAGCATTACACGCACACACTCAGACAGACAGAGGAAGTTAAGAGGACACAAACACCAAAAGGCCTCCAATGTACACAAACACACAAAGAAAAACAGAAAACAGGAAGAGTGATCTGTGTAGCGGATATAAGAATATATTCATTAAACACAGGTGTGTACAGCCCACTGACACTATTCACATACCAGCACACACACACACACACACACACACACCAGCACACAGGGAGAACAGCAGCATTGTCAAAGACACCAGACTAAACCGAAGAGAAGGCGCTAAACTGGACCGAACATGAGACGCTAAACTGGACCGAAGATGAGACACTAAACTGGACTGAAGATAAACTGGAGCGAAGATAAGACGCTAAACTGGACTGAAGATGAGGCGCTAAACTGGACCGAAGATAAGACGCTAAACTGGACGGAAAAGAAGAGATAGACTGGACCTCCCAGCAGTAGCCTGAATGTTATTATCATTCTATACATCATATCTGAGACCCAGTTAAGGGGCTACAGGTGAGACAAGTTAAGGGGCTACAGGTGAGACCAGTTAAAGGGCTACAGGTGAGACCAGTTAAGGGGCTACAGGTGAGACCAGTTAAGGTGTCCGTACTGTAGGTAACGCCCACGAACAGCACACCTGTTCTCAGCACACCTGTTGTGGACAGAGATTAAAACAGACAAGCAGCTCTGTCACGGTAGATGTAAGGTGTATACACACACACACACAAACACACACACAGCTGAGGAGCGAGATAAATCCCTCAGATTAAGCAGTGAGTAAGCAATAACATAGCAGTGAAACTGCAGAGCTTCACCAAATTAATAATATAAAAAATGTGCGCGCGCCCACACACACACACACACACTTGAGAAGAAATCAAAATCCATCAGATTCTGCAGTAAGAGATATAACAGCTTCCACAAACTTATCTTAACAAATTGCGCGCACACACACAAACACACACACACACACACACACACACACACACACACGCTTCAGCAAAATGGAACACTACTTCAATACCTTTGCATCTCTGGCTGTAGAGAAATCTGTTCACTTTTGCATCCATCTCCTGAGTGTGTGTGTGTGTGTGTCAGTGTGTGTGTGTGTGTGTGTGTGTATGTGCCAGTATGAGTGTGTGTGTGTGCGTGTGTGTGCGCGCGGTCGGGCAGAAGGCACAGATTGATCCTCTGCTGTGCCTATGAGACTGTGTGTATGCTGCATGTGAGAGCTGTGCAGAAGTTGCCGCACACAGCAGTCCCCTCCTCTGTATGTGTGTGTGTGCGCGTGTGTGTGTGTGTGTGTGTGTGTGTGTGTGCCGGCTGATGCGTCTTTTGTCTGAGAGCGCTGAGAGAGCAGTTTCACCACCATGCCAGAGAGAAGTGGGATTTTCACTAAGCACAGAGACGCACGAGTGCGGACACACACACACTCTCACACACACACACACACACACACACACACACACACACACTACAACAGTCACTGGAGTTATGGTTTTAAAATGACAGGGCTGATGTCTATGCCTGAATGAGTTAATCGACACGTGTGTGTGTGTGTGAGAGAGAGTGTGTGTGTGTGTGTGTGTAAGTGCTACTTATGGCCTAGGGTGTATAATTAGCAGTGACGGGAAGTGAGTCAGGACGATGGTTACGCTAAGATGAAGAGAGACGTCGCAAGCAAGGCACGAGATCAGCTCTGTGTGTGTGTGTGTGTGTGTGTGTGTGTGTGTGTGTGTGTGTGTGTGTGTGTGTGTGTGTGTGTGTGTGTGTGTGTGTGTGTGTGTGTGTGTGTGTGCGCATGCAATCATCTTTCAAGATTGTTCATTGCCACACACTTAAACATGGTCAAGTGGATAGATAATGTCAGGTAACTGCAGTCAGTGCATCTACCTGTGTGTGTGTGTGTGTGTGTGTGTGTGTGTGTGTGTGTGTGTGTGTGTGTGTGTGTGTGTGTGTGTGTGTGACTGATCCTGGCCCTGGTATTTCTAAAGCATGCACACACACACAGACACAGACGGCGTTCATGACTCAGGCTTGTAGAGAATGCAGAGCCACCTTCCACTGGCTCATGATTACAGGACACACACACACACACACAACGGAAGGGATGCTTCACCTCAACAATGACCTGTGGGTGTGGGTGTGTGTGTGTGTGCAGTGGTGCTAAGTTCCCAGCAGTTGGTGCAAACACACACACACACTCACACACACACACAAAGGTAACCCAATTGGCTAGTGATGTGTGAGAGAGCACACGTGTGTGTGTGTATGTGTGTGTGTGTGTGTGTGTGTGTGTGCGCGTTGTGAGTCTTAGTGCCAGTAACTCCGAGCCCATACTTGAGAGATGTTGTGTCAGCCTGTATGTCCTGGACACGTCTCTCTCTCATTTCCTGTCTCTCTATCT
>NC_085002.1:2774920-2777420 GCF_963854185.1 Sardina pilchardus | reverse complement strand
TGTGTCTGTGTGACTATATGTGTGTTTATAGAGTCTCTTTCTCTCTTTCTAAGTTTGTGTGTGTGTGTGTGTGTGTGTGTGTGTGTGTGTGTGTGTGTGTGTGTGTGTGTGTGTGTGTGTGTGTGTTGCTGAAATGTAAAAGTGTATGTAAACATACACAGCCAATGTGCATTATGACTATACTGTAGTTCCGGGTGTCTCATCAACACACACACGGTATGCGAGTATGCCACATGAGTCACGAGAGTGATGCGTCTCTGCACAGGGGGTAGTGGGTTCACCGTGAAGCAAAGATAATATTCACACACACACACACACACACACACACACCTCACAGAGGAGCCAATTTAAGAGCCGGCCTTCAACTGGATTGATTCTCCACTGAAGCAATCTCGACCAAGTGGATATGTGTGCTGCCTGTCTCTCTGTGTGTGTGTGTGTGTGTGTGTGTGTGTGTGTGTGTGTGTTGGTGTGTAGGTGTGAGAGCGCTCAGTGTAAGGATATCACACTCTCTCATATGAATAGCGTTTTTCTCCCACGGCCTCAACCCAAAGTTGCAAACGCCAGCAGAATCCCCTCAACACACACACACACACACACGCGCGCGCGCACACACACATACGCACGAGAACACACACACACAACGGCAGCAGAATCCCCTCAGCCCCCCTGCCCCTGAGTGCTTGTTTAATCGATCCACACAGTAGGAGGAGAGGGGGAGAGGAAAGAGGGAGAGAGGGAGAGAGGGAGAGAATGAGAAAGAGGGAGAGAGACAGAGAGAGTGAGAGAGAGGTAGAGAGGGAAAGATAGAGAGAGAGAGAGAGAGAGAGAGAGAGAGAGAGAGGGAGAGGGAGAGAGGGAAAGAGGGAGAGAGAGAAAGAGAGAGAGAGAGCAGCAGTAGCAGAAAGAGTAAAACTGGCCCCCAGATGACCCTGGAGATTTCTGTTCCACCAGACGCTCACACACACCGCTCATCTTCAGACGCTCACACACACACACACACACACACACACACACACACACACACACACACACACACACACACACACACACACTGCTCATCTTCAGCCTCTCTCACACACACTTACACCGCTCATCTTCAGACACTCACACACACACACACACACACACACACACACACACCTCTCATCTTCAGCATCTCTCACACACACCTCTCACACACACACTTCCCACACACACACACCGCTCATCTTCAGCCTCTCACACACACACACACACACTGCTCATCTTCAGCCTTGAGGCAGCGTAGTCTTTAGCGCCCTCAATGGGGATTGGGATTAAATAAGAACATGAGTTTACAGTTCCTCTCAGATTACACACGAGCAGCAGCAGGGATTACCAACGTCTACAGACCACAACATCCCTACACACACGCTCACACACACACACACACACACATCCTTACACCACCCCTACAGGCTGACCTGCTGATGGAGGGAGGACAGAGAGAGAGAGAGAGGACAGGGAGAAAAGAGAGAGGGATGAGAGGAGGACTGAAAGAGAGAGAAGCAGGAGGTGGAAGAAGAGAGGGATGAGAGGAGGACTGGAAGAGAGAGAGAGAGAAGCAGGAGGTGGAGGAAGAAAGGGAGAGAGAGGACAGGGAGAAAAGAGAGAGGGATGAGAGGAGGACTGGAAGAGAGAGAGAGAGAAGCAGGAGGCGGAGGAAGAGAGGACAGAGAAAAAAGAGAGAGAGATGAGAGGAGGACTGGAAGAGAGAGAGAAGCAGGAGGTGGAGGAAGAGAGGGAAAGAGAGGACAGGGAGAAAAGAGAGAAGGATGAGAGGAGGACTGGAAGAGAGAGAGAGAGAAGCAGGAGGCGGAGGAAGAGAGTGGCGTGAGGGGTGCTGTGGATTCTTCTGTGTTCCTTCCTGGCAGAAGGCCGACCTCATTAAGATCTCTGCGTGTCACTTCCTCTTCACGCCATCATGCCACGCCACCAAACATGCTCATGCTCCCACCTGCCCAACCTCACATACACACACACACAAACACACACTCTCCCACCTGCCCAACCTCACAAACACAAACACACACACACACACACACACACACACACACACACACACACACACTCCCACCTGCTGCCCAACCTCACACACACACACACACACACACACACACACTCATCACTACCACTTGCCCAACCTCACACACATACACACACTCTCAGACTACACACTCTCACACACACACACACACACACACACACACACACACACACACACACACACACACACACACACACACACACACACACACACACACACACACACACACACCGGGCTCCTGATGCCAGCCGCCCCGAGGAGGGCACAGCACCTGTGCAGAGTGACGACTCATCCCACACCCACACACACACACACACACACGAGAACACACACACAAGCACACACACACATACATACACACACATATACGCATGAGAACACACACTCACACACACACACACACACACACACACACACACACACACACACACA
>NC_085002.1:2762420-2764920 GCF_963854185.1 Sardina pilchardus | reverse complement strand
CATTCACTTTCCCAGGCCGTTTGTCTGATGACCTGGCTACCTTCAGAAAGTAAAAGTCCTGCCATGTGCTGGTTCTACCTGTGCATTTAACACAGGTGATCTCACTAATGACCTGATCTACCTGGCTTACCAGTTGTGCTAATTGGAATCAGCCGATTACGGGAATGGTTGGAACAAAAATGTGCCAGGACTTTAACTTTCTGAAGCCGGAGTTGTACACCTCTGCCGGTCAATGTTGTGTCCCTGCGTCCACAGAGGGACAGGGTGACCCCTGACCCCGAGGTGACCCTTGACCCCCGAGGTGACCCTCATCAGTGTCCATCTCCTCTTGGCTCCCTGATCGCCGCTGGAAATCGACCCGGCCGGCGCGATCTGCTTTCTCACTGTTGGCGAAGTGAAAGTGCACGCTTGGTGTCCGTGCTCTTGGAGAGCGAGAGAAAGTGTTGACAGATTGTGTGTGAGTGTGTGTGTGTGTGTGTGTGTCGTGTCGTGTTGAGTGCGAACAGACCAACAAAGGCACACAAGCTGACACGCTTCATAAATGATGCATGGGAACACTCACGTAATGCATGTTTCATGTGCTTAAGGCGCACACACGCACACACACACACACACACACACACACACAGAAAGAGAACAACAAATACACACAGACTCACTCATGCACTCTCTCAAACAAGACACACATGCACCCAGAAAAATACACAGGCGCACACACACACACACTCTCTCTCTCTCCCTCTCTCCCTCTCTCTCTCCTCCGAGACCTTCAGAGTAGCCCATTATTGTGAGTATGTTTGAGCAGCAGGCCTGGACCCTATGAGGCAACTGGATCACATAGCGTCCAGACCCCCCTCCTAACAACAGGGTCATTCAGAGGGGGGGCATCCTTATGTTCCCCATTTTCCCCCAAAAGGGTCCTACGTTCCCCGGTCCCAAAACAAACATATTTATTTGGGAAAAGCAGGGAGCAGAGGACCCTTTTTTTCTCCATTCAGAGTGCCGTTAGCTAGTTAGCACAGGACCATTCAGATGTGAAGGCCGCTGTAAGTTAGCACATGGCCATTCAGTTGTCAGGGCTAGTTAGCACAAGACCATTCAGATGTTAAGGCCGCTAGTAAGTTAGCACATGGCCATTCAGTTGTGAGGGCCACTCGCTAGTTAGCACAAGGCCATTGTGGTAGTAGCAATAGCAGTCCTAATGGCGCCAGCAGTGGCTGTATTAACTGTGGAAGCTGTACTAACCAGCAGTAGCTGTTTGTAGACTAAAGGTGATAATTACACCCACAACTTTTTCTGCAATGTTGCTGGGCAACCACAGAACTAGTTCTGCGTGTTCTGGTTAGATGATCATAACAATTTGCCTGCTGACGAAATTCTCCAGAAAACAGGTGTTGCGCAATATCAACAGGAATGTCCCAACAACAACAACAACAACACACAGGAACACTGGCCAGCAACACCACTCAGAGAGGTGCCCTGTGTAGCGCCAGCTTAAAGGGATATTCCGCCATTTTTGGAAATACGCTCATTTTCCACCTTCCCTCGAGCAAAACAATCGATATTTACCTTGTTCTCATTCATCCAGCCATTCTGTGAGTCTGGCGATACAACTTTTAGCTTCAGCCTAGCATAGATCATTGAATCGGATTAGACCATTAGCTTCTCGCCTGCTAGCTTCAAGTTTATAAGTGACTAAGATTTCTGGTAATTTTCCCATTTAAAACGTGTCTCCTCTCAAGTTAGAAAGTGCAATAAGACCAACTGAAAATGAAACCTGGCGTTTTTCTAGGCTGATTTGACATGGAACTACACTCTCATCTGGCGTAATAATCAAGGCAACTTGCAGCTACTGGCACTACTACTGCTTGTTGTCTATGGGGACTATTTTCAGATGCTGCGTAAGATATCACTGCGCCTATGGTACGTTTGCAAGTTGCCTTGATTATTACGATTGTTTTGCTCGAGGGAAGGTGGAAAATGAGCGTATTTCCAAAAATGGCGGAATATCCCTTTAACTGCAGTAGGTGTACAGTAGTGGTTGTAGTTGCCTTGTGTATCAGCTTAACTGCAGTAGGTGTACAGTAGTGGTTGTAGTTGCCTTGTGTATCATCTTAATTGTGGTAAGTGTAGTGTTCGTAGCTTGTGTATCATCTTAATTGTTGCAAGTGTAGTGTTCGTAACTTGTGTATCATCTTAATTGTGGTAAGTGTGGCCTTGTGTATCAGCTTAACACAGTTGTAACTGTGTAATGTCAGCTTAAGTGTAGAAGGTGTAGTGGTCATAGTTGCCTTGTGTAGCGTTAGCTTAACTGTAGTAGGTGCAAATAGCAGTAACAGCAGTTTTGTATCGTCAGCTTAACTCTGGTAGGTGTAGTGTGTGTGAGTGTGTGTGTGTGTGTGTGTGTGTGTGTGCGTGTGTGAGAGTAGTTGTAGTAGTTGCAAACAGCAGTAGTAGCAGTCATAGCTGTATAAACAGCAGCAGCAGTAGTGTTAGTGTT
>NC_085002.1:2739920-2742420 GCF_963854185.1 Sardina pilchardus | reverse complement strand
TTTCTCTCTCTCTCTATGCCTCCCTTTCTCTCCCTCTTCCTCCTCTTTATCCCTTCATACAATACACACTGAAACTGAAGAATGCCGTTGACAGAAATCATGGAGACGACGACTTCTCCTTTTTTCTGGGACTTTTCTTCAGGCTAAAGAGAGAACCACAAAACACGCCTCTTCTCTTACTGGACTAGACTAGTCTTCACAAGAATCTCAACACACACACCTGTAGTTTCCCCAAAATACCTTTTATGTGCTCACAGAACACTGTGATTATGAAGCACACGCACACACACACACACACACACACACCCTTCAGGGCCCTGTCAGGCATAATATGCATAGTGGTAATCCCACTGCAGCAGTAGTGTCTGTCTGAAGGAATGCAAACGACAAGCTGACACTGACAGACCTGCCTCTGATCCTCACACACACACACACACACACACAACTCTCTAGCTTAACACACACTATTAGCTTACTACTGACACTAACACACACTAGCTTACTACTTACTAGCGTCTGACAGTACACGCTAACACACTAGCACACAGCGCTAGCGGTCTCACAGCACACACTAGCATACTACTCACGCTAGCATACTACACACACTAGCATCCAATACACATTAGCATACTACACATACTAGCATACTACTCACACTAGCATACTACACACACTAGCATACTATTCACACTAGCATACTACACACACTAGCATACTAAACACTAGCTTACTACTCACACTAGCATACTACACACACTAGCATACTATTCACACTAGCATACTACACACACTTGCATACTAAACACTAGCTTACTAGCACAACACACACAGAGGCTAGTGCAAAGTACCACAAGGTGTGAGGGCACAAACAAATGTGTGCCTTCTCCTGGCTTACGCTTACACACACACACACACACACACACACACACACACACACACACACACACACACTTCAAAGCATACACACCTGAGGAGCGTGACCTGTGTGGAATGTGTGTGTGCCTGATGGTCTGACTGTAGTGTGGGGCTCGGCCTGTTCCCATTAGCCAATTAGAGTGAGAACATCTGGACACAACTGCGCCTGAGAACGACCTTCGACCTTTGACCCCAGGGCTCTGTCTCTCGGCGCCCGCTTCCTCTGATCTGCCACTCCGCTCTCCGTCAGGCCCACAAATCTCACCGCTCCCCGCCGGCACGGCTCCCGGTAGGGATCTCTCTCTCACTCACACACACACACACACACACACACACACTATGGTAGAGTCAGTCCAGATCTGGGCCAGACCAAGGCCAGAATCAGCTGCTTCGGAGGTCAAAGGTCATTCAAAACAAACTCTGACCCTGACCTGGCGGGCTGCAGGGACTTGAGCTTTCTGGCGCTGATCAGGGCACACACACACACACACACACACACACTATAAAACTGAACCCAACACTAGAATAACTATAGACCAGCAACTATCTATTTCAAAACAGACAATTAAAAATGCCAAACATGAACTGGCAACACTTAACATAGCACTTACTCAATACAAACACACACACACACACACACACACACACACACACACACACACACACACACCGATAAGGAAAAGAGCCAACAGAGCAAACTTAATTGAGGGTTAATGGATGCTTAATTAGTTTGCATTGAGCTCTTGACACAGAGGAAGACACACACACACACACACACACACACACACACACACATCTGTCTTAATGAAGAGGAAGCTCAAAGCCAATGAGAGGTCATTCTCAAAGAGGCAGACAAAGACAGCGGCGCAGTTCAGTACAGCCTCTCTCTCATTCTCACGCTGATACAGTGACAAATGCAAAGCATCAACAACCTCCAAAAGCCTTGTGTGTGTGTGTGTGTGTGTGTGTGTGTGTGTGTGTACGTGTGCAGGGGGTGGGTAGTTATGTGTGTGTGGTGCCAAATAATTTCCATAAACCAGTTGTAACACCAGCTGAACAGCATCACCGCTGACAAGGTGTGTGTGTGTGTGTGTGTGTGTGTGTGTGTGCGCTCACGCATGGGTTCTGCCGCAGCCTTCTTTCTTCTAACTCAGTTTGTCATCTAGGGTGTGGTTGTGTTTCTCTCTCTCTCTCTCCCCACACACGCACACACGCACACACGCACACACACACACGCACACACACACACACACACACACACGCACAGGCTGTAATGAATTGATTGTGTGAGAGGCAGACAGGAGATTCATTAGGCTGAACACACACAGAGTCAATGAGGCCATTTTCATCTGCGCCGGATGGTAACGCTGACACAGCACAACGGCCTGTTTAATGGAGATGGACGTGTGTGTGTGTGTGTGTGTGTGTAAGTGCACATTCAATGTATGTGTGTGTGTGTGTGTGTGTGTGTGTGTGTAAGTGTGTGTGTGTGTGTGTAAGTGCATATTCAATGTATGTGTGTCTGTGTGTGTGGGTGGGTGTGTGCACATTCAAGGTATGTGGGCATGTCGGTATGTGTATTCAT
>NC_085002.1:2727420-2734920 GCF_963854185.1 Sardina pilchardus | reverse complement strand
ACACACACACAAACAACTGCTCACTCACACACAAAAGTGCTTCGACTGAAATCACTTGAAGTCCTCCATCTTCTCCACACACACACACACACACACACACACACGGTAATCGTAAAGCAAAGATGGTCCCATCATTCCTGCGGGAGTACAGGCTAACTGCATAAGCTAAATTGGAATCTGTCACACTGCATGAAATGAGTTTAGCATTAGAGTGTGTGTGTGAGTGTGTGTGTATGATTTGTGTTAGCAGACGCAGGCCTCCACGGGCACACTCACATCCATCAGGTAGACCACCATCCTCAGGGCACCAGACGAGCAGTGTGTGTGTGTGTGTGTGTGTGTGTGTAAGATGGAGGAGTGTGTGTGATTTCAGCGGAGATTAAAATCAACAGACGGCCATTCATCTTCCGCTCCTCCTCTCGTCTCCTCCGAAACTCTTCAGCCTTCCCATCATGCATCTGGCCTCGTGAGAGGAATGGGCGCCCGGCAACAGGCGTCAAACTGGGAGAGAAAAAACTCCACTCGCTCGGTGAGTATTTCAAATCGATTGGCTGTAATTGGCTCGGGGCGTGTGTGTGTGTGTGTGTGTGTGTGTTGTGATGGGGAGACGGCTACGAAAGTGAAATTCCTGAGTGTGATCTGCTCGGCTGCGCGCAACAGAAACGCGACACCAAATATCAGTGTGTGTGTGTGTGTGTGTGTGTGTGTGTGTGTGTGTGTGTGTGTGTGTGTGTGTGTGTGTGTGTTATGCGACGCCAAATATCAGCGGGCCATTACGCAGTCTCCGCGGCAGCAGCAAAGTGTGTGTGTGTGTGTGTGTGTGTGTCACAGTCGCAGATCTGCACTGATGCTGATAGGCTCGCTGGACTTCTCTGAAATTCCGCCACATTCCAGGAGAAACGTTTGGCTGATGTCACCTCAGGGCATTCCTCCAGTGTGCCTCAGAGGAGGGAGGTGTGTGTGTGTGTGTGTGTGTGTGTGTGTGTGTGTGTGTGTGTGTGTGTGTGTGTGTGTGTGTGTGTGTGTGTGTGTGTGTGTGCGTAGTGGAGAAGGGAAACGGCCCGTGTTATTCTTTCTCTCCTGTTCTGCAGACGCTCTGATCCACGCCAAAGAATCTGCAAGCATTTATTTCCCCGGCCCCATCTAGAGAGTCTGTGTGTGTGTGTGTGCGTGTGTGTATGAGTGTGTGTGTGTGTGTGTGTGTGTGTGAGAGAGAGAGAGAGCATTTATTTCACCGGCCCCATCTAGAGCGAAAGTTAAGAGAGGCAGCAGCAGAAAGGGAAGTAGGAGGGTGAGAGTGTGTGAGAGTGTGTGTGAGAAAGAGAAGACTGTGACTGTGTGTAGGTGTGTGTGTCAAGAGCATGTAAAAGTGTATGAGTGTTTGTGTGTTTGTGTGTGTGTGTGTGTGTGTGTGTGTGTGAGAGAGAGAGAGAGAGAATGTGACTGTGTTTAGGTGTGTGTGTGTGTGTGTGTGTGTGTGTGTGTGTGTGTCAGAGCATGTAAAAGTGTATGAGTGTTTGTGTTTGTGTGTGTGTGTGTGTGTGTGTGTGTGTGTGTGTATCAGAGCATGTAAAAGTGTATGAGTGTTTGTGTGTGTGTGTGTGTGTGTGTGTGTGTGTGTGTGTGTGTGTGTGTGTGTGTGTGTGTGTGTGTGTGTGTGAGTGTGTGTGTGTGTGTAGTAACCCAGGGACTCCGGAGGGGCTCAAGGAAAGGCTGCAGCATCTGAATGTATAGCAGGTTAACATTCTTTATTAGAACTACAGAGTGCCGTGCTGGCCAGTAGCCTTGACTCAGAGAACCCTCAGCAGCCTCTGGGGAAGCGTATGAATGGCGTGGCATGCAGGGAGAGCCTCGCCTAGCTGAGAAGGCCAACACACCAGCAGAGCACAGGACTATAACGCTACAGGAATATAGGTGATCACAACACACACACACACACACACACACACACGACTATAACGCTACAGGAATATAGGTGATCACAACACACACACACACACGACTATAACGCTACAGGAATATAGGTGATCACAACACACACACAGACACACAGACACACACACACACAGACACACAGACACACAGACACACAGACACACAGACACACACACACACACACTGTATAGCGCTACAGGAATAAAGGTGATCGCCCCTTCACTAAGCGCTCTTGAATGCCTGTTTGACGTGTGTGTGTCAAACGCACGGTGACGGTGACAGGGAAGAGTTGAACAGCAGCAGCTGCTATGAAAACTCTCTTACACACACACACGCACACACGCACACACGTGCACGCTCCCTGTTTGACGTGTGTGTGTCAAACACACGGTGACGGCGTCGGTGACAGGGAAGAGTTGAACAGCAGCAGCTGATATGAAAACTCTCATCACAGGTCTGTCAAAGCCTGGGACGGGGCTCTGACATCCATCCTGCTGTAATTATGAGAGAAAGAATGGGGCATCCCAAACCTCACAATGAGGAGAAAGAGAGAGAGAGAGATGGAGATGGAGATGGAGAGAGATGGAGAGAGAGGAGAGGAGAGGAGAGGAGAGGAGACAGACAGGGAAAGGACGATTCTAAGGGCCCAGCACTGACAGAGGAAGAGGAGAAAAGGAGAAGAGAGGAGAGGAGGATGAAAGAGGAGGAAGTAGAAGAGAAGAGAGGAGAGGACAGAAGAGGAGGATGAGAGAAGAGGAGAGGTGAGGAATGGACTGAGGCACGGAGGATTCAGGGAGATGGTCTTGAGAATAAGAGAGGAGACTAACCAACCCCACTTTCATCCTCTCTCTGTGTGTGTGTGTGTGTGTGTGTGTGTGTGTGTGTGTGTGTGTGTGTGTGTGTGTGTGTGTGTTCCAAGGCCGCTGCCTCAGCTGTCACTGCAGGCACATCTCACTTCAGCCCTCCTGACAGTGATCACTGCAAACTCCAGAGCCCAGCGTCTCCCTGCTGCCAGCACAATGGCAAGAGCATCCTGAGACAAACGCCCAATCCGCATCCTCGCCCTCATCCCTCCTCCCTCCTCCCTACTCTCCACACACACACACACACACACCACCGCCGCCCAGCTGAGGGACACCAGCTACCACAGTGAGGTCTCGGAAACACTCTCGCTGTTGGCATTCGGTTCTGCCGTCAGACAGCCAGTTGTGGGCCAGATATGGGCCAATATTGTGTGTGTGTGTGTGTGTATGGGCAAACTGTAGCTGCATGAGGGGGGCTTGTGGAGTCCCTACTGCTGTTAACACAATCGCTCATGCCAACTATTTCAGGTGGGAGGGCTAACAATAGACCCACTACATGCATTCAGATATTGAGGCCATGTTTGACATTTCGGAGTTCTGCGTCTTCTGACTGTAGCCTATAAAATGGACATGAAAGAAAAAACGCCAACAAAGCACATACAGTGCTGGTCACACAATGAGTTCAAACGGATCTGAACTAACACATAAAAAAAAAACTTGTACAATAGGGCTTGCGCAGACTAACTGACGGGATGGGAGATGGTGCCTTCGCGCGCTCGCACATCTGGGTGCACGCGAGGGGAAAAGGGGTATTGTTCCATCCGCGCCCTCCCTCTGTCTCCCCGCGCGCTCCTCCGCGAGGACAGGCTATTTCGTTTCCAATCCAAACAAAACCACCGTTCTCACCGGCTACCGGCGGCAGGACAAGACAGCTTGTATGCTCGTGTTTATCTTGGAAAATAAATTATTAGGGGGCGACACGAGTCGCTTTGTGGAACCCGCGCTGAACGCACCCCACCCTTCACAACCCCCATGAAAAGCCGTGCTCTCGCGTGCCAAAACCCTGTGCTTGTCCTTCAATGTACCCGTCGACACACACACTCGCTAACACCCCGGCAACACACTACACGTGAGCAGCATCCGCTTTATAGTCCGTTTAAACATCAGATCATCCTTCTCCCCCAGACGTGTAATCGTTATTCTGAATCAGATATTTGTTAGGTGCCAAATAACACTGTAGGCGCGAATTCGGTAAGCTTTCAAACAGCTCGGCGCCAGCACAAATGAAGACATGCAGCGCGAAGAAAACGCCCAGTTATTCCAGCAATGTACATGTCAAAGCACACGGCGTCTGTGATGAAGAGCCCATATCTGAACTAAACACACACACGCACTTCCAACAAACAATCCTCTCCGACAATTACAATACCTTCACTCACACATTCACATCCATCTGGTCAATTTAGAGTGAAAGAATAAAGCTACACGGTTTTCCTATTCTTCGGGAAAGCCCATTATCCCAGATTTCCCGTCTGAATATTTTCCAGATAAAGGAAATAAGGGGTGTTCTCCCGATAATCAGAACGCCTTGTATTTGTGAACTGGGAGATACACGTCCAATGTAACAATGCAACCGTGTCACTGCAACAGCCAACCTCACCATACTTCAAAGTGGCCACTTCCAACGGGCTACTTACCTTTAACTTGAGTCTCATATTCTGCAATAATCTCCTTCTCCTTACGAAATTTCGCCGGAGACGTCATCTCTGTCAGATAAGGGCAAACCTCTGGCAGTTATCTTTCCTTGGTTATGGGATAGTAAAATAGAAGAAAGAAAAAAAACCAAGCGATTTTCGTTCAGCACTCGAGCTCGCGGTAGATCCAGCAATAGATTCTTGCAACACAAGCTGTCCACGGGAGTATTATTGTTTCCTGGCGCAGCTCAATCTGTCCGCATTATGAGTTGGGGTTGCCGTATGCTTCTTCGAGTGTTTTTTTTTTGTCCAAATGTTGTTCCTGAAAGCGGTAGTTGGAGAAAGCCTGAGGAGGCTCTCATTCCCCTCGGCACTGAGTTGGACGGCGATGGTTGATGTGTGTGTGGGGTGGAGGGGGGGCTCAAAAAGTTTCTCAATGCAGCGTGCAGTCACGGGCTACCACGGCGGCCACGACGTCGCTCTGGGGGTGTCTTCCGTCTAGAATGCACACAGGGATAAACTCGTTTCACAATGCGCAGTCACACACATACAGAGAGACACACACACACACCTGGATGTTTACTATGGCATGTGGGTAAAATATGCCAGTCCAGTGTTAAGGTGCCTATTCATTCAACCTTTATTTATTCTCGGAGAGTCATTGAGGGTAGCCCTCATTTTCAATGAAGCCGAGATTACATAGATATATATATATATATATATATATAGACTCATGGAGGGCAATTTGATATTGACTGTAATCATTAATAAAGTAATCTTCAGAAGCAAAAAGAACGTGAACTCAGACATTGTCGATAAGTTAACGTAAGGCTACAATGGCCCACATTCCTGGCTGTTATGGAAGGGTCTTGTGTGGGTTGAAGTCGTGGGCGAAAGGGGTGGCTTTTTAAACAGTTTTGCACCCTTGATTAACTCCTAGGAACTATAAAAGATCGATACGGCTGACTTCATCGTATGGAAATCCCAACTGTTCTGCTGAAAATGTAAAACCCTCTATAGATTAACTCCAAAATGTTATTTAGAAGACCGGAAGATTTCTAAAATAGATGTATGCTTATGGTATCAGATAGTCAACGATTCTGGTTTGTCTCTCCGAATGAGATGGAGTAAGCTACCAAGAGCAACCTAGAAGTGGCTTTGCACTGATTTGCAAACAACATGAAAAACGAATAAAATGTAACAGATATTATTCATCTGAATGGCGTCCCAAACACAACACCGTCTATGAATCAAAGTCTAGTGGGGGCAAAGATCTGAATCTGGGAAAGACGTGGTCTAACCAAGGAAGAGTCTAACGGCAACGCTAACCCAGTTTCTCAGGGTATGTTAGCTCTGGAGCGCTTCCCTTTGGGGAACTTCTTAGCCCAAAGCACACAGAAGTTACGGAAATCTTGACTTATTTCACGTTTCGCTGTAGGCTACTTAAACCGTAAAGGCTCGTATCGCTTGGTAACACAAAGGCATGCAGCTTAGTCTATGTTTTCGCCCGAATTACCTTGATTGATGATTTCCATTTGAAAATTTGAAATCGGGGAAAACTCGCGTTCTGTTCTCCTCATTCCAACAACTTTGTAATATTTCTCTGAAGACTCACAAAAAAATAAGCCCGCCTATTTTCATGGAAAGGGTGGACTGATTGGCTAGTTGGGAGGAAACTGACATGCATTCCTCGAATCGTGAGAAGGAGTAGGCGGTATCCTTTTTTCCATGCTCTCCAAATCAGCCAATACGTTTGTTCATTGTAGTAAATTATGGCCCAGGGCGGGGAATGGATTATCAAGTGATCATAATGAAATCTGGAACCATATGTTTTTGAACAGAGAACATTTTATCAAACATAAGTGCTTTCGTTGCCGTGGGATAAAAATGTCACTCGAAGCCCGGAATGCAATGCTAGATTTTAGAACAATGAGCTAAGTGACGACCTCCCTCCTGAAACCAATCACCTGTCACAATTTCTCATCGATAAGCAGTCTAGCCAATCAGATTGTGAGATACATTTTTAAAGCACAGAATTCTTAACCAATCCAAACGTCAAATGGAGCAGTTTGAAGTGTTTCAGGAAGTTTACAGGAAGGTGTAAACAAAACGCACGGCTGTCCATCTCGTTGATCAATTCAGTCCGTGGTGGAGAAATTTACTTTTATTTGGACGAGGAAGGGAACCGGTCATTATTGCAGCCGCGTAGGTTATCGTTACTCCTTTGCTAAATGATCTAGTGCTACAAGACTTAGCTCGTTGGCTAACGTCAGCTAACGTTAACGTTAGCTGTTGTGTATATCCATAGAGTGTATATCAAGGGACACAAACAACCGTTAACGTGGGGAACAACAACTTATGCAATTTTGTGAACGGGACTAGTGGGGTTGATGTAAGCGAATTGCATCTTTATCTTTACCAGGTAGTTCTAGGTATTGTAAGGTCAATCAAGTGAAGCCTTTTTCGGCATCCCTAGCCATTGGAGTGGACGGCTAAAACGTAGCTAGCTAACGTTAGACCACTTGGCTATTGTAGAGTTAGCTTGCTAGCTATCAAGGTAACTCGCACCTTGGCAGCGGCCCAGACTAGAGCAACCTTGTCATCATGTCCACCTCGAACTTCAAGAACAAATGCGTGACCCAACTGAACTGCATATACTGTGATAGTCTTCTTTGTACAAGAGGAATGAAAGCCGTGCTCCTAGCCGACACGGAAATAGAGCTGTTTTCAACGGACATCCCACCAAATAGGTAAGACGGCGCTAGCCAGCTAACGCCAGCTGCTAGCAGGTGTCTTTGTTTGACATGCCTAATCTCTCAAAATACTGATTTATTGTAAGTGCAACGTTTTCACATGATAATGCTTAAGTGATAATGAATGCTAGCCCTGGTGAATGTGAAGTTAATTGGGCATTGGTTTGTTGTCATTTTCTTTTCATACAGAACTGTTGACTTTGTCGCCAGCTGCTACTCAACAGATAGCTGCAAGTGTAAGCTGAGAGACATAGCCTGCTTAAAATGGTATGTCCCCCTACCTAGTGCACTTTATAGGAAACATGCTATGAATCT
>NC_085002.1:2719920-2724920 GCF_963854185.1 Sardina pilchardus | reverse complement strand
TACGTCAGACGACGCATTCGTGGCTGCACAGACTTAGCAACCTGTCCTCCGCTCCTCAGCCGCGTGTCGTGTTGAGAAGCACATCAGTCGGACCACCCGTGTTGAGGGTCTTCATCATTTCACCAAATTACTATTTATTATTCCTATGCTTATTATTGTCATTCAGAAAGGACGCAAGTTTTTATTGAGACTTTTTTATTTGATTTTATGAGGCGTTTATTAATGGCATAGCCCATTATAACTCATTTGTGTTGCCAGGGCAGCAGTTGAAAGCCTGTGTGCACGCTTGGGACTGATCACTTCTCACTGCTGTTAAATTCCCCAACACTGAGTGATGCTCCTCCTGATGAGATGGTGAAGGGTTGGATGTTTCCGGAACTTGGAGTGTGAGGTTGAGGGGCCGGTGTTTGGTCATAGAGGGCTGACCACACTCACTCACTCTCAAGTCTTACAGTAGTTTAGTGTTTTGATTGGCGAAGCTGTAGAGGTGTTGTGCATTTGAATATGCTGTATCTGTATACAGGATGGGAAACGGTCTGGACAAGGATTGTGGCTTTTGGCAAACTAATATTCTTCTTTTTTTTCTATCCTTTATTTCTGGTGACGCTGTAGATGTTGTCATGCTTTAGTTCAGTTGTGTCTGAACTGAAGGAACCCAACAGCTGCTGCTAGTGAAGGCTGAACGGTGCAGTCGTCGTCCACTGCGTCTGGCTCCGTCTCTCTGAGAGGCCGGCCGGTTCGTGATCCTGTGGGGGGGGGAGGGGGGAGGAGCCCTGGAGGAGGAGGGCTGTTGTCGTGACAACAGGATTTGCAAACAGACTCCAAGGGAGAATGCAAGTCATTTGTTTACATGTTGTCTTAAAAGTTACACTGTGTCATATTTTGGGCCAAAGTAAAATCATGATACCTAACTCAGATTGCTCTCTTTATACGTAAGGGATTTCTTACGTATGACGTTCGAGTAATCGCCAGATATTTTGTGTTACCTTTTTTTAGTTTGAGCACAGAAATCGTCATGTAGCACTTGAACCTCTTGACACAGTAGCATGGGGCTTCAGACCACCGCGGCGGGTCTCGTACCGGTCTTTACTTTGCCTGCGTTGGGCTGGGCGGTCCTGACGGAGGCCCTGTCCAGGAGACGCGTGTCCCGTCCGAGTCAGAGAGTCGCAAGAGCTGGAACTGCCGTAGTACGAAGCCTTCTCAGGCAGCAACCAACAGCAACGAGATCCAGCAACTCCGTTCATCTTGCTCCCGTGTCCGTTTTGGGAGTCAGCTGTGTACAAGACCTGACTACCTGTTCATCGATCTGTGTGTGTGTGTGTGTGTGTGAGAGAGAGAGAGAGTGCCCTATTGACTATTCAAGCCCTATTGAATACTATAGTTGTGAATGAGATGTACCTGAGCGAACACCTGGTGTGACATTCCAGCATAGACGCGTGCAGAGGCAGACAGCTGTGGGAGTGCGTGGCCCTTGCAGCCCTACCTGCAGTGAGAGTTCCCTGAACCTGTTGCTGAACAGCTGACTTCATTTAATGACGGAGAGATGCTTGTTTTAAACACTCTCTTAGGTACCAGGCTGGTTTCTAAGTGACTCGTTCAGGACCTAGCCCAGGTCAGTGTGGAGAAGCGTTGTTTACACCGCTCCCATGACAACATGTCAAAGTGACTGATAACGCTTATACATTCTGTCAGCAGATTTTGCGCATTCTTGTACTGGATAAAACAACAATGTTTTAACGATTGATCACGTTTAACTGCTCTTTAAGGAAACTGTTCTATTGACTGATGCATTGGCATCACACAGAGCCACAGGTGATGTTTGATATCATGTATTCCTGATCGATCGTGTCGTGCTGGCCAGCATGGAGATATCTGCACGGCCACACAGACCTCACTGGCTGTGGGCAGGCCTGAGACAAGATATCAAGTGACCGCGGTTATCTTACTGTGCGTTCAGACCAAAAGCGTCAAAGTCGCTGGTGAAGCTCATAGCCCGACGCTCAACCCAGTTCAGTGCCGAAAGCGTCAAAGCCATGACGTGAAACATTCGGACAAACCACAAGCAGCAATCCTGCGAGTTTGACATTCTGATTAGTTGACGCCGAACCGTGTCATAGCTAATTACCATAAAGTGAACTGAGGCTCAACTTTTTTTTGACGCCCGTGAAGCTCATGAAGCCACGCTCACGCCCAGAACGCTTTTGACGCCGGTAACGCCGACTCTCCATAGAAAATGAATGATTTCCGGCGCTCTTGACGCTTTTGACTGTCTTGGTGTGAACGCACAGTTACTGTCCTGCTTTTAGGTTGACTGGTTTACCTGAGTCCGGACAGGATTGATTGATTGATTGATTGATTTGTATGTATGTATGTATGTATGTATGTATGTATGTAGCTGTATTCAAACGGTGCACCCCACATATTTGCAATAGCTGAATTTGTACAGGCTTTTGGGAAAGTGAAATATTTATCTGACATAGTAGCACAAAAAAGGTACAATCAGAACATGTTGCAGAAATTGAATGATGGGTGAAATATTTTGTCTTACTAATTATGTTATTTATTTTAAGATGTTGACTTTTTTTTCTGACAACCACAATTTATTTTTATTGTATTTTTGAATTTTGTATATTTCTCAAATTCAATTGTGTATACACATTTCATTGTAAACATTCATACACTTTCTGAAACTTTATTTTGATTGAGTTTGCTAGTGACTTCCAAGAGTTGACTTAATGTTGATCATCCATTTGAGTTTCACACAAAATACAAAAAAGACCAAACCAGGACGTCTGGAAAAAGAACATTATTTTGTAACTTGAAAATATAATAACAAAAAGAAATATATGTGGTTTAATTTATCAGAAGTTTGAATGTATGTATTTATTAACATGATTCTGTATTTATACTTGTGCTGTGTGGGTGTGTGGGTGGGTGTGTATGCGCGCCAGGGGGTGGTTTGTATGTTTGAAGTTTGCACTGAAATTCTTTTAAATTGAACTTTGAGTTTGATTTCAATACTCACGTATGGCTGACATTAAACCTTTGTTTTTTTCTTAAACATGTGTGTGTGTGTGTTTTTCTTAAACATGTGTGTTTTTTTTTTTCTTAAATATGTGTGTGTGTTTTTCTTAACCATGTGTGTGTTTAACTCATCATGGGAGAGTTTAATAAGAGCTCCGTTAAAAAAGAGAGAGTTTTCTGTTTCCTGTTTTCTCATCAGGGCAGAGATCAGTAAGAGCTCTGATATTAAAGAGAGTTTTCTGTTTCCTGTTTTCTCATCAGGGCAGAGATCAGTAAGAGCTCTGATATTAAAGAGAGTTTTCTGTTTCCTGTTTTCTCATCAGGGCAGAGTTAAGACAAAGATCGTATAGTTAGGAAGATGAGTCATAAAGGGGGTTTTCAATGGAATGAAATGGTGCCCACTTCCGCCTCCTATCTGGGCGTGATCAGTGACGAGTAATCGGTTTAGACCAGTGTAGAAGCAGCAGAAGCAGTGTGCCGTTGATAACAGGTGGCATGCGCAATTAGCGGAGACAGGTCAGGTCAGGAGGGACAGGTCGTGAACAAAGTTATTTTTCTATGTATTTATCTCGCTGGAAAATACGATTTCAATGTGGGAATGTTAGAAAGACGTGTGCCTTGTAGAATATGGGTTCGTTACTTGCATTGCTGAATGTAGGGCTAAGGGAATGGTCATAATCCGAGATAAGGTTTATTTCTCCCGTTTGCCTCCTAAATGGGAGTGGCACTACGTCACAGGGACACCAGGATTGACCCTCATATGACTCGTCTCGCTTTATAAACCGTCTCTGGTTAAGAGGAGAGTTTTAAAGATGACCCCTGACCTGAGGGGTGAACCATGGGTGCCTCTCATGTGGTCTTTTATACACCCTCCCTTCCTTCCTCAATCCTTGTCCTCACTGGTATAGATAAAGAATGATGGGGCGGCAACAATGGGATAGTCTATCTAGTGTTAGCTATAGATCAGTGGGAACGAGCCTTGAGGATCGAGGAGAGAGTTTGAGAGCCACCCCATGAATCGAGATTCCAGAATCTTGCTGGGATGATGGCAGTATCTTAAGTTGGTCACATTTCACCAGGGAGGGTTGAAAAGGAGCACAAATCAAAGGTTTTTGAGCGCACCATGAGCTGGGTTTTCCTAGATCACATCACACACACACACACACACACTAAAGGCCATGCTATTGCTGATTCATACATGTGGCAGCCTGAAACAGGAGAAACCAAAAGAAAACACACAAATTAAAAAGACACGAGTGAAATCCACTACAGTACCGTAATTTCCCGACTATTGGCCGCGGCTTAAACATTGATTTTGCAAAATTTCTTCAGCTATGAGGTTAATACAGGGTGGTAGTTCACATGGTGTTAATATGGTTTTGTTTCTTTTAACTTGCATAAAACACGGTCCTGCGGCCTCTACACAATGCGGCTTATATGTGGGAAATTAGACACAAGTGTTTTTTCTTCTTTTTTGATGACGTGACTCTGTTGCCAAGGAGCCCCGCCGGTTCTGCTGTGCAGGTTTAGCACACCACACTTTGTCTTGCTCAGGACAGAAGGCTTCTTTGAGTGCGAGCGACGCTGGAAGCCCATTGGTTCAGTACTCTGCCTGTGAACGCGTTTGTCTCCATAGCATGATGGGTCATCTCTGTTCTCTGTGGCGGGGCAACACTGAGCCGAGAGAAAAGCACAGCTGTGTGTGTGTGTGTGTGTGTGTGTGTGTGTGTGTGTGTGAGAGAGAGAGAGAGTAATTGTTTTTCTGTGTAAAAGCTGACCTCAGAGGTCTTTTCTGTGACGGCGGCGAGCAACTGTAAATAGAGGTGTATAGGACTCTGTGTGTGTGTGTGTGTGTGTGTGTGTGTGTGTGTGTGTGTGTGTGTGTGTGTGTGTGTGTGTGTGTGTGTGTGTGTGTGTGTGTGTGTTGGGGGGGACACTGGCCTGCACGGCCGTCACCGCCCGCCTGACCCATAATG
>NC_085002.1:2704920-2714920 GCF_963854185.1 Sardina pilchardus | reverse complement strand
AATGGCCTGTCCAGTCTTGAGATGCGCTGAACGATCAGCAAGGGCTCCAAGTGGTTGATTCAGAATAGCTTTAATGCTCTAGAATTGGCCCTGTATCTCTGGGCTTGTGTCCAACGAACAGACAGTTCAGGGCTCCAGATTGATTCATTCCCCCAAAGGTAGGTAACGATATGAACAGATCTGTAAGATGAAAGAGTCTTCAGATGTCAGGCGAGGAGCTGCGCGAGGCTTATTAGCTCTTCCATCTGGCCTCCTGTCTTCCTGCGCTGCTTTATTAACCCCAAACAACATCCCATTCATCAACGGGGCCAGGTTTGCACACTAACTCTCCAGCGCTGATGACGGTACAGTCACAACCTGCCATTATGCTACCGTATCTTATTTTGATAGCGCTAATAACAAACGTCTCTAAACACTCTCAGTTCTGGGTCAGGCCTTTGTTGATATATTGGTCCAATTCAAAGGAAGCCAAGACTGTGTACACAAGCTATCACACACCTATTTCTACACTGATAATGGAAAGCCATGTGCAATTAAAAGCGTATGAAATGACGGATATGCCCACAGACTATAAGTGTGTCGTTCCGACAAATATCGGTGGATGCGATTGATGTTATGTATTTTCTGATCTAATTATCTCCTAATTTGTTTCAGCATTGGTGTCATATGTTGATTTTAGGTGGCGACTTTATCTTTGGCATTGTATTGGTTGCGTGTGATATTTTGATCTTAAATGTGTTCTACAAAGTGTTATATCTCGCCTCGACAGAAATATATCTTTCTGTGCAAACCACACAAGGAGAAATATGTTTATGCTTCTTATGGTATTTCTGTTTGTTTTTATGATGGTGTGTTTTATTTATGTTCATTATGGTCTTATTACAATATTCATGCGTGTTTGTGTTTATGGTGTTTTTGTTCATTATGGTCTTTACGTTTATTACAGTATTCATGTTTGTGTTTATTATGATGTTTTTGTTCATTATGGTCTTTATGTTTATTACGGTGTGTATCAGAGCCTTTTGTCCAAAGCGACTTACAGTGACATCAATATTATATGTACCCATAGATCTAAGAAGGTTCTACTCTATTGAAAACACCAGAAAGAAACCTTTCCCCACAGATGTGTTTCCCATGTGGTTCTGCTGAGCTGAACATTCCCTGATTGTAGTGTTATTGTGCAGAACCGATCCTGAGCCGAACGTTCCCTGATTGTCGTGTCATTGTGCAGAACCGATCCTGAGACGAACGTTCCCTGATTGTCGTGTCATTGTGCAGAACCGATCCTGAGACGAACGTTCCCTGATTGTCGTGTCATTGTGCAGAACCGATCCTGAGACGAACGTTCCCCGATTGTCGTGTTATTGTGCAGAACCGATCCTGAGCCGAACGTTCCCTGATTGTCATGTTATCCTGAGCCGAACGTTCCCTGATTGTCGTGTTATTGTGCAGAACCGATCCTGAGCCGAACGTTCCCTGATTGTCGTGTTATTGTGCAGAACCGATCCTGAGCCGAACGTTCCCTGATTGTCGTGTTATTGTGCAGAGCCGGTCCCAAGACATGTCCCCCTGTCAGGGCCCTGACCTCTGAGAGATGCAAGCCTGCACACGAAGCCTGAGGATGCCCTGGATGTGATGTAACTGTTTGGGATCTCGCTATAATTGGTTGGAGTAATTGGTTTCAGATGAAATATTTCCCCACTTAAGTGGTTCTCTCTCTCTCTCTCTCTCTCTCTCTCTCTCTCTCTCTGTGCTAAAGGCCATTGAGACATGAAAACAGTTATACTCTGGATCGCCTCCACTGCTCTTCAGTGACTGTAGCTCCCCCCCCCCCCCCCCCCCCCCTCCACATGGGTACAGATTTTATGCTCAATTTGAGGATATGGGGTTATGAAAACTAATACTGTCTGAAGGACAAGCGTGCCAACTTCCATTCCCAGAGAAGAATCAACTGAGCTCTGTCTCCATCTACTGGTCATGACATGTCATCACATGCCTGCACCCAGAGTGCTGCCTGTCACAAACATGAAGCCATGATTGAATTTCACCAGATGGTCTTGCACTGAAACATCCAGATATCTAGGCTATTAAAATTAGCTTTGAATTTAATCAATATAAGATGTAGCCTTATAGCCTATTGTTTCTGTGTAGACAATAGCCAAATGAAAACCGCAAAGACCTATCTGTCTGTGCCCTGTCTACAGTAGGCCTATAGTAGCCTAGGAACATGCACTCCTATTCAATTTTCAGAACCAAAGAGAGAAATGAAAAAAAAAGAAACGTGTTACAGCGCTGTCTGCTATTTACACCCATTATTCTTGATACATAATGAATAAGAAATATGAACATTTGTAAAATGTTTATCAGTACATTAGACTACTTTTCAAATTGCTGAACCATAATAGCATGTCCCACCATCATCATTGAATTGTGTGTGTGTGTGTGTGTGTGTGTGCGCGCGCGCGCGTGTGTGTGTGTGTGTGTGAGGCTGTATATCTCGTCACTATGCCTCTAACCCCTCTCACTCACAGTTTTGTGCAGAGACTATGTGACCACACGTGCAAATTCAAATGAAAAAGAACCACAGGCCTTCCTTTGCTTAGAAATGGCTAAACTAACCCACTGAAATATTTCCACACTGCTAAAAAAAAATAATCCTCACCACATCTATATTTATTCATTTAGCAGAAACTTTTATTCAAGCAACATGCAAGGGCCTTTCTAATCGGAGTAACTCAGTACACATGCAAAATCAACAAAACACAAGAAGAAAGCATAAGAAAACATATTCATCAATTAATAAAGAAAACATATTCATAAATTTCACAACAACAAAAATACCTATCATCCTGCAGGCAGACTAAGCATTTTGCGCTTCAGCAAGGGATGAGTGTGACCTCAGACAGTCTTCACTATTTTTATATACAAAATCCAGTCAATCAACCAACTATATTCAGCAAACGTACTATGGGCGCAGTGATATCACACACTACTTCTGCTTGTTGCCTATGGGGACTACCTTCAGGTGCTGCGGGATAGCCTACTGCGCTCATGATACGTTTGCAACTTTCCTTGATTATTACGCCAGAATGAGAGTGTAGGTCCATGTCAAATCAGAAGGAAGTAAAATTTCCATTCAATGAAATTCAAAGAAATTCATGTTCATAGGCCTAATTTAAAGGTGCACTGAAAAACCGACAGGGGGATTTACGGAACCGCATGGCGGTTGAAGTGGGCAGTCACTGCTGAGCTGAGCTGAGCGCTATTTCCGTAGGCTGTTCAACAAGGCAGTATGCAGTAGCCTACATCTAACGGTAAAACACAGCATGACGGATCCTATGGTCACTGGTCAGAATAAGTCTCTTGATGAAGGCTGCTTTGTAGCGTAGCCAACATAACGACGACAACAGACGAGGCTTTCATAACGTTAAACCATGGGATTTGTTTTTCGTCTTGTACTATTTTTCAGTTGTCTTCCCTTTTCTACCACAGGTGAGTCTAGCCTATAAAGCCTCTGTCTCTAGGCCTAGGCTTTCAAATAGTTAAAATATGTAATGACCAAAACGAATATGTAATGACCAGCAATTTAAAAAACGACAGTGACTTTTCACCAACAAACGTAGCCTACCACATGCTATTCATTGTAGTTTTTCCGAGAGGCCTAGGCCTACCAGAAAAAATAGAAAGAAATGGCACAAGCATAGCCAAATGTAAGACTGAAACTCCACCTGGCTTAAATGTTGTGCTAATTAGAATCAGCTAATTAAGTAAACAGGAACAAAAGCCGGACATTTACACCTCTGAATAACTCAAATGATGTGGTAAAAAGCAGTTTAAAATTCAGTTCACTCAATTTAATGCAAGAATCCCAAAGTTCACTGGAAGAATCATCAATGATCATCAAGTCTTTCTTTAAGTAAAAATAAGTAATGCAATTTCTACTAAGTTTCATGAGTTAACACAACATAAAAATAAATTGTCTGGTTTAACTTATAAGAAAATAGATAGTCAACCTGTCTCATTGTTTTTTTTCTTCTTTTTTTTTTCTTCTTGTGAGTAATTTTAAATTTGGTTTTGAAGTCAACTCAACAGTATGTAGGGGATTATAAATGTTACTGTCTTGTTAATAATGTTTATTTGTTTCCCTCAATACTCAATATTGTTGTTTTTTTGGATGTGTGACACAGGGGGCATTCTGAGGCCCTGTATCAGTGCTGCCCTTTGATCTTGGACCTGTAGGCTACATACAGACATTACAGTTTTTTCTGAATGCTTAAGCGCTAACTGTGACTCTTGTAGCACAATTCTAAAACTATTAATACGTAGGCTATAGCAAAACCACTCACTGAGTTTGCAAAACTAAAAGCACAAACACGCTTTGCACTCAGTTTGCAATTTTGTATCAATTCACTGCAGCACTCTGTTTGCGGAACTTTAAACACAACTCACTGCTACACTCAATTTCCAAATTTCCAACACACTTCTAACAAAAGTATGTATACATGATTATTATTTACACTATTTTGGCAACTGTCTGGCACACCGTCACATCATGAAAACTGTTTAGTAATTAATTAGTTCACTTTGCAGTTAGCCTTAGCAGTGTAAATAAGGCCATCCTTAAAAATATTTTTGTTTGCAGTAACAGCCCCCCCCCAAAAAAATTGGGTCGGTAGGTAGGCAAATATTTTTTTTTTCAAGATTCAAGGTAAAAAAAAAAAGTAAATTTTTGGTCACGGCGATTTTGTTGGTATGAATTTAAAAACATTTGCATGTTATATATATATATATATGTACATACACACACACACACACACACAACACACTCTCTATATGCCAAAAGTATTGGGTCACCGGCCTTGACCCCCATATGAACTTCAGTCACATCCTATTCTTAATCCATAGGGCTTAATATGACGTTGGTCCAGTCTTTGCAGCTATAACAGCTTCAACTCTTCTAGGAAGGCTTTCCACAAGGTATATGCATGACTGTGTACCCGTGCACCAAGCAATGTCCATACAGACATGGATGACAGAGTTTGGTGTGGAAGAACTTGACTGGCCTGCACCTGACCTCAACCCAATAGAACACCGTTGGGATGAATTAAAGGGGACTGAGAGCCAGTCTCCTCGTCCAACATCAGTGTGTGACTTCACAAATGCGCTTCTGAAAGAATGGTCAAAAATGCCCATAAACACTCCTAAACCTTGGAAAGCCTTCCCAGAAGAGTCGAAGCTCTTATAGCTGCAAAAGGTGGACCAATGTCATATTAAGCCCTATGGATTAAGAATAGGATGTGACTGAAGTTCATATGGGGGTCAAGGCAGGTGACCCAATACTTTTGGCAATATAGTAATATTTCTGAACGTGACTTAACAAAAATCAGCATACTTTATAGAGGGTGCATTAACCGTATGTTATCTGCACACCTATGACTAGATCCAATTTGTTGTAACAACACACAAACACTCTTGCTTAAATTCTTGCTTTATAATGATCTTTACCTTTTGAATTATTCTTTGACTATATTGCCCTTCTCTGCTTTTATTTGTTACTATTTGCTTTGTGTCTAAAGCACATTGAATGACCTCTGTATGGGTATGTGCTATTCAAATAAACTTGACTTGACTAAAATGTAGGCTATAGCTTTAAATATGCTGTAGCCTACTGCCAGAGAAGTAAACAAAAAATATATCATATGAAAATATATTATGAAACAAATAATATGTTAATTTCAATGATTTTACTGGTAACTAGATTATACGGTTTACTTGCCTCCACCGCTACGACGTGTCAATGCAACCTACAAATCAGAGACATTACGTTGCTTTCTTTTCTCCACCAGTAGCTAGTTCTTAACCACTTGAAGAATAGCTGTCCTTGCTAGCCTGTAGTAGAACGATCCCTTAACGGGTCACTTAAATGTTTCAATCCAAAAGAAACCACTTAATGCTGGCACGTCCTCAATTTTTTGAGTTTCTTCCACCAAAACCTTACGGTCTCTTTTAAGTCTGTTGACACGGTCACCGTTACACGAATGGGGAGAAGGGATGGGTCCGGGAAAATATCTGGACATAACTTCGTGCCAAGTCATCTAAATGTTCAAGTGTTTAATGCGTTTTCAGGTGGATAATAGTGCCCGAACTAGTATAAGTTTTGACGTCGACCACGAACATTGTCTTGGCTACAGCCGCAGCAAAGCGCGAACCACTGGCAGTGAATGAGATTGGAAGCATAGCCTGTAGCGCATGACAAACATAAACATATGACGCCACAGGTTTTTATTTGGAAGAAAGAACGCAGCCTACGTTTGTATGTAGGCAATTTGTATTCACAATAGCCTACTAAAGAAAATATAATATTATTGTATTGCATTTGTATTGGGTGTTTGAAGAATAATAGGCCTAATTAAAAAAAAATCGGTCGGTCTTAACGCAATTTGCAACCGGCAAGTCGGTCGGACTAGAGGGGGGAAAAAATAAATGTTTGGGTCGGCCCTATATTGACAGGGTCGGTCGGGTTACGGCAAACAAGAATATTTTTAAGGATGGCCTAAGGCACAGGTAAGCTGTCCGTGTGGAGTGCAATGGAGGGAGGAGGAAAAGTGAGAATTAGAGGAGGCCTAAGAGGACGCGGAGGTGAAGAAGTAAGGGAGAGGATGACAAGGACTCAAGTCAGGAGGCCTATGTGTCTAATTTGGGAGCTCGCGGGAATCGCATGCTAATTTTTGGAGACCAAGTCAAGTCAAGTCAAGTCAAGTTAATTTATTCGTCTCCCTTGGGAGAAGTTTGGTTTAGAGACAGGGTCATTACATCTTTGTTCTATGGGTTCTTAAGAGTAAAAAAAATATGTCTCCATTTTTTCTTGAAGGTTTCAGTGACTCTTATCAAAGGTCAAGTTCTGAAAAGGTCAAATTAGGCGTTTTGCCCATCAACCTCACATTTCTGGTATTGTAGCACAGGGTTTGGTGCCAAAAAGCAAAGATATTCTACAAGGTTGTGTGCAAAAGTGGAGCAAAGGCTGATAATTGATCTCTTTAACAAGACATTGTGTCTAAAATGCTAAAAATTGTCTGCCTAAAAATACTTCAATATCAATGCTATCAATTCATGCCTATTATAATGTGCTTGAGTGTAGGCCTAGCCTGCTCTGCCAGTTCTTATCTGCACCCATTCAGAGCACAAAGTGCAGAGATTTTTGTTAAATCAAGTTTCATCAACTTTTACATAGCCAGCAGCAGCACCTTCTATAGCCTATAAGTGTGAGGAAAAGAAAGGGTAAAAGGATCAGATAGACAAACAGACAGGTGTGTGTGTGTGTGTGTGTGTGTGTGTGTGTGTGTGTGTGTGTGCGCGTGCGTGCGTGCGTTAATTGACGTTGTTATTATTGCCTTTTTATTCCATATTATTGGTATTATATAATTGATTGAATGACTTTATTGTTTTTGTTTTATTTTCATTGGATTACTTATATTGACACTATTTATTGTTTAAGTAGCTATTCTCTTTAGTCGACACTATGATCAACTGCTAAATTTAATTATTTTGCTGTTTTGTTTGTATGTCGCTTTGGACAAAAGTGTCTGCTAAGCACCACCACCATAACCATAACCATCCAACAGAATCATGTTAGATTAATGTGAACCACCTACTGTAGGCACTTTATGATTGCACTGTCAGCACTTTCTGGTGTTATGTTATATGTGCTGTAGCAGCCTGTTTTTCCACGACATAATAAGACTCTTAATATTTTCAGGAGTGTGTGTGTGTGTCTGTGTGGGTCAGGGTTGCTCAAACAAAGCGCCCTTTGGCCACTATCAGCACACACACACACACACACACACACAAACACACACTCTCACGCACACACACACACACACACATATACACAGGGTGGGAGAGAGAGAGAGGCTGGGACAGACTGAGGCTGTGTCTGAATCATAAGTACACACGCTGGGCAGCGTGCATTTTCTGGAAGTTACATCAGAATAGACTGTCCGAAAGTCAAGCGCTCTCACTAGATGGGCACTTCGTTTGGCGTGATTTCCAAACGTGCATCGATGCATCTTTTTTGGCCTCAGATATCCCATAATCCATTGCGCAGCGCAGGTCAAGCTCCACACGTCATGCAAATGGTCAAGCAACACACCCCCCTCCCCGAGTCAGGTGACGCCAACTAGTTAGTGCTGTCCAAATGTAGGTAGGGACGCATACTGAGGAGCGGGCGTACTGAGACGCTACTGGAAAGAACGGTACTATCCAGCGTGCACTCTTGACTTTTGGACACGGCCAGGAAGTCCCTGGCGCTTCACTATCTTGTTTCCTGTTTCTCATGCCCCTCCTCTTCCTGTCCAGGGGCACTGGGCCAGCTCATCCAGGTGAAGCCAGAGGTGATGTCATATCCTGGTCAGAATGTGGAGCTGCCCTGCAAGTTCGTCAACCCAGGAAGCACCCGGGTGTCCCAGGTGAGTGTGTGTCAAGGGGGCAGGAAAATTGGATGGAGCAGGTTATCAACGCTCTGCTAACCCCGTAGGACGGCCATAGATTGCAGATTTTTTGAGATCCCATAACTTCATGCAACATGTGCCCTGTGTCGCCATTGTAGCTTCTGTATATTCTATATAGGGTATAGAAGGCACAACTACTTCATGGGTCATTCCACCTCAATTCAACAAATGCCTTCTGCTTGACCATCTCAGATTTCCTTCAAAATTTTACCACCTGAAGAGTAACCATTTAAACTGACTTAGCCAACATATTAGATTGGTATACCTAATACGTCCAGAGAAAAACGTTTTTGAACATGGTACCCCCCTTCTGATTTTTGGCACATTGGCGCCCTCATCTAAATCTGCAGCAAAGTTCAGATGTCATTATCTCAAAAAGTGTTCAAGCTAAAGACTTCAAATTTTCTGGGAATAATGATTGCTACCTATAGATTCCACATATTCATTCGTAGGCCGTATGTATTGATACTGACTGTGTTTCAATCTTGTGAAATCAGAAGAAAAATGGCAGATTTTTTTTCAACCCCCACATTGGGTGCTCCATTACACAATTTGTAAACAAAATGTTTGACAAATGGTTATATCTCTCTACAGAAGTGTTTAAGCTGTCTTTGAAAAAGTAATGAAGAGGTGTCTATATTGCTTTTTTGTTGGAAGTATTGTAACACAAAACTGAAAAATAATCAATTTGGATGATATTGTATCTCCCCATTACAGAGGTATGACACGCTATACCAATGAATTGAACACATCTCCAGAAAGAGTATGGAATGGGCTTTCAGACTGTGAAATTTCAAGATGGTATTATGGCTGCAGTTATTAAAAAACATTTTTTTAAATATTGGTCTATTACAACAATTAGCGTTGCTTTTTTGTGCTATTATTTAATGATTTCATAATCCTTGTCTTATTCCTAAGTATCAGATGTTTATGTCTCATACTGTTAAACATTTATATTTTCATTTACTTGCTGAGTGATGAACTAATAAAATATTTCCTGTATTTCCGAAATAAATTGCTGCTGTCACCATTTAATGCCACTAGATGTCACTGTTCATGGATATCAGCAATGTGTTGTTATAGTAGACCAATATTTCAAAAATAACATTTCAATAACCATAGCCATAATACCATCTTGAAATTTCACAGTCTGAAAGCCCATTCCATACTCTTTCTGGAGATGTGTTCAATTCATTGGTATAGCTTGTCATACCTCTGTAATGGGGAGATACAATATTATCCAAATTGATTGTTTTTCAGTTTTGTGTTACAATACTTCCAACAAAAAAAGCAATATAGACACCTCTTCATTACTTTTTCAAAGACAGCTTAAACACTTCTGTAGAGAGACATAACCATTTGCCAAACATTTTGTTTACAAATTGTGTAATGGGGCACCCAATGTGGGGGTGTGAAAGAAATCTGCAATTTTTCTTCTGATTTCACAAGATTGAAACACAGTCAGTGTCAACACATACGACTTAGGAATGAAT
>NC_085002.1:2682420-2702420 GCF_963854185.1 Sardina pilchardus | reverse complement strand
AAATACAAACGTAAACAGTAAAGGCCAGGGTAGGTGTGGTCGGAGCGGTGTGAGGTTGATGGAATTAGCAACTCAGAAAAAGGTTGAATGAGGATGGGTATTTATTTTTCCCAATTAAGGCCCAAAGGGCAAAAATAAAGACATTTTAACAAAAGTAAAAATATCAAAATAAATCCTTTTGCTAAACCAAATAATCTCTCTCTCTCTATCTCTCTCTCTCTCTGTCTTGCTCTCTCTCTCTCTCTCTCTCTCTCTCTCTTGTAGCCAAACCCGAGAACTCGGGTTCCGCGGTAACGGTTGTGGCGGGCGATAAGTCGGTGGTGGTGGCGCAGTGTGAGTCGGCTAACGGCCGTCCGGCGTCTAAGATCCGCTGGGTGACCTCGGTCAACGGCAACGTTACCATGACGACCACGCAAGAGCCGGACAACACGGTGAGCGTCAGCAGCGACTACAGACTGACCCCCACGCCCGCCGACAACGGGAAGGACATCAGCTGCGTGGTGGAGCACCGCACACAGGCCAAACCCAACAGCTTTCCTATGAAGCTCGCCATCAAGTGTAAGTGTGTGTGTGTGTGTGTGTGTGTGTGTGTGTGTGTGTGTGTGTGTGTGTGTGTGTGTGTGTGTGTGTGTGTGTGTGTGTGTGTGTGTGTGTGTGTGTGTGTGTGTGTGTGTGTGTGTGGTGGAGCACCGCACACAGGCCAAGCCCGACAGCTTCCCCATGAAGCTCGCCATCGAGTGTACATGTAAGTGTGTGTGTGTGTGTGTGTGTGTGTGTGCGCGCAGATCCCCCCCATGGTGTCCACAGTGAGACTACTACTGTGTTAACATGATATTAAGGCCTGGATGTCCCTTAACTTTTTACATTTTAATGAAAAGAAGACAGAAGTCATGGTCTTTAGTGGCACTTCTGTGACCCCCCTGGTCGATCTGGGTTACCGCTCTGCCTAGCACAGTATCGCAGGCCAATCATTAAAAATCTGGGGGTAAAGGTGGACACTGGCCTTAAATTTGACCCTCCGATTAAAGCTGTGGTGAAGCCCAGCTTTTTTCAATTAAGGCAGCTGGCAAAAATCAAACCAGTCCTTCAGAGACAGCACTTTGAAACAGTAATCCACGCCTTTGGGACCACCCGGCTGGATTACTGCAATGCGCTGTATATGGGGGTTAGTGGGTCCTCCATTGCCCGTCTGCAACTTGTCCAAAATGCTGCTGCTCGTCTTTTAACTAACACAAGAAAGTATGACCACATTTCACCTATTTTAGCCTCACTCCATTGGCTGCCTGTTCATTTTAGGATTATTATTATTATTATTATTATTATTTTTTTAAAGATTTATTTTTGGGCTTTTTATGCCTTTATTTGGACAGGACAGTAGAGAGAATGACAGGAAGTGAGTGGGAGAGAAAGTCGGGGTGGGATCTGGAAAGGACCACGGGGCGGGAATCGAATCCGGGTCGCCAGCGTACGGTGCAGGTGCCCCAGCCAGTTGCGCCACTGCCGGGGCCAGGATTAATTTTAAACTTCTGTTGTTTGCTTTTAAAGGCTTGAATGGCCCCCACCGTACCTCTCTGAGCTGTTACACCCCTACACTCCCAGCCGTTCTCTCAGGTCAGCTGACCAGCAGCTCCTGACAGTGCCTAGAACTACAGTAGGCTTAAATCCAGAGGAGAACGAGCTTTTGCTGTTGCAGCCCCAAAACTGTGGAATGTATTGCCACTCCACATCAGACAGGCCCCCTCACTGTCTCATTTGACATCTCTGCTTAAAACCCATCTTTTTTCACTGACTTTTGATACCAGGTAGCGTGGTTGATGTGAGGTAAATGTGTTTTGTGGGCAGTGCACTTTATTTATTTATTTATTCTGATTTGATTTTACTTATTTTATTTTATTTGATTAGTGTGTGTGTGTGTGTGTGTGTGTGTGTGTGTGTGTGTGTGTGTGTGTGTGTGTGTGTGTGTGTGTGTGTGTGTGTGCAGATCCCCATGGTGTCCATAGTGGGCTATGATAATAACTGTGTGTGTGTGTGCAGATCTCCCCATGGTCTCCATAGAAGGCTATGATAATAACTGGTACATGGGACGCACCAACGTGGAGCTCACCTGTCAAGCCAAAAGCAACCCCATCCCCACCACCATCACCTGGAGAATGTGAGTTTTACACACACACACACATATACAGTACCCTCCAGAATTATTGGCACTTTTGGTGAAGTTGATTAAAAAATGATGGGTTTGTTATTTGTTGTACTAATGTTATCCACTAATAATATATTCTCACAACGATGGATAAATCCAAGCTTGAGGGGAAGCAAATGCATTCTGAGAAAAAGGAAAATAATAATGAAATACATATTTGTAACAAAAACATCTCTGTCGTCGGCAGGCTGACGGGACACATACTGAATAATAATAATAATAACAAAATAATAATAATAACAATAATAATAAAAATAATAATAATAATAACAGCAACAATAATAATATAAATAATTATTATTGTTAATACTAGTAATATGTTTATTGCGTTGCAGGCTGACGGGCCACATACAATAATAATAATAACAATAACAATAACAACAACAACATGTTTATTGCGTTGCAGGCTGGCGGGCCACATACAATAATAATAATAACAATAACAATAACAACAACAACATGTTTATTGCGTTGCAGGCTGGCGGGCCACATACAATAATAATAATAACAATAACAATAACAACAACAACATGTTTATTGCGTTGCAGGCTGGCGGGCCACATACAATAATAATAATAACAATAACAATAACAACAACAACATGTTTATTGCGTTGCAGGCTGGCGGGCCACATGCCGGACATGGTGCAGGTGACGGAGAACAAGCTGAAGGTTCTAAAGGTGGACGAGACGGTCAACACCACCTTCATCTGCGAGGTCCGCAACCGCCTCGGCGTCGGCAAGAACCAGGTCACCGTCAACGTCAGAGGTAAGACACACACACACACACACACACTCACTCAGTGGTGGTGGTCAGATGGTCCGGTCTCTGCTGCATGTCTTTATCTTGTCTTTTCATCTCTCCATTCTCCTCATGAGCTGCATGTCTCGTGTGTGTGTGTGTGTGTGTGTGTGTGTGTGTATGTGTGTGTGTGTGTGTGTGTGTGTGTGTGTGTGTGTGTGTGAGATTTTATGGTGTGTAGCTGAAACGGGTTGTAGTAGGGCTGACTTTCACTTGGATGTTCTGTTTTTGCAGCTGAAGCTCCTGAGCTCATGGTTAAAATGTTTAGTCTTTTTGTCTTTTGTTGATTTTGTCTTTTGAGATTTCTTGCCTAAAATTAGTGTAATTTAATGTTGAAGTGGAAAAGTAACCATGATCATTTAAAACAAGTAAACTATACTTGAATTGCTGAAGTTTTGCTATGAAGTTAGTTAGTTAACCTCACTTAACCTGTTAATTAGCCTTCATTTTAAAAAGCATGCAAACCAAATGCCTTGAAATAATCTGGAATAGGAATTACAAGTTGGGCAAGCAACTGCTTACTTAGGGGGTAATTCTCCCATGCGCACACACAGGGGGCCCTTTGAGGGCTGTCAATATTATTTTAATAGTATTGTCTTGTGTAAGTTTTTTTTAATGAAATATCTCATTTGATCTATTAAAATAAGCCAATTATATATGGCTGTGATTCGCTATAAAAAAAATCCTCGAATTATGTATGATATTATTATTTCACCCCTCTCCCTTTACTGAATGGTATCGTCTGACACTGGCAGCGGGACATGCGAAATCTACATGCTCCGCCTCCGTGACAGCTCAGTTGAAATGCGGAGCCGTCCGTGCAGTATAGAAGTGAAGTGCAGCCAGATAAATGATGAAGTCCGGCTATCAAAAACGAAAAGAGAAGGCGCAGAGAAGTGAGAGGGAGAAAAAAGGGCGACAATTAGTCACTCAATTTTTCCAAAAGAAAGGTATTATTCACTGACACTTGATGCCATGATACAACACACTAACTAGCTACCCGCTAATGACCATGCTAATGACCTGCCATCATTTAGCTTTCAAAAAACGGGAGACTTTCCACTGCATTTCGGTCGTTGATTTTACCTATGTCAGTGCTGCCTGCAGCCTACCTCCAAAACTCCAAAGCTGCGGTCAGATTTTGTTCCTAGGACACAAGTTACCAACACTCAATAAAGTTTATGTGAAGTGTTAATCAATTAAATTCCCAATTATTTCTAGTGTTGGCAGGTATGCTAGCAGATTTCGTTTTAATCTGGTTGCAATATCAATGCAACAATTTTCAATAAGAAGTGCAGTGTCATTTTATTTGAACACTCCACGTTTATTGCCATGGGAGATCAGTTAATGTAGAGGGTCTGCAGAGCTCGTGCAATAAACTACTGTACGAGGCTATATGCAAGATACAATGTCTGGTGCTAAGAACTAGTTTCATAACTAATTAGATGCCCTCAACATACACACTACAGATGCAGCCTCAGGAATAGGACCCCAGCCCTCAACACAAAGCCCAGTTGAAGGAGAAGGAGGTGAGCAATACAATCCACAAATAAAGGATTTAGGGTTAATAACTTTGTTGGAGAAATTACATTTGTTTTCTTTTTTGAGCTAGTATTCTTACGTCATTTTTATGGAGTTCATTCAATCCAAATATTCATGTGCTGAGAGGACTTGCATGCATCACTATCTCAGTAGTATCACAGTGGATCTATATATTCTGTATTGTGCACATTATTGACACTTCAGAGCCAGGGCCCTCTTCAGGCCATGATGCAGCAGCCAGAGAGGAGACCAGAGGTGCTCAAACACAGGAACAGGATAGGGCGAGTAACAGCAGCTCCGATGATGATGAGGAAGAAGCAGCAGCAGTGAAGAGTAAGGAACAGGCTGAGTTAAGGGACACTGCAGAAACTGAGCATCATGCAGAATCAGAGGATCTGTTGTCTGCTGACCCAGGGTTATGGCCAGCTTATTTAAGTGATAGTGACAGGGCAACTATTGTCAGAAAGTTAGCTTCAGCAGATGAGCAACAAATTCCCAAAGATTCAGATGGAAAGCCATTTCCAGATTACTTGAAATACACCAAGGCAGCAAATGGCAGAGAAAAAATGAAAAGGGATTGGTTGATTTACAGTGAGAGTGTAAATGCACTATACTGTATTCCTTGCATTCTTTTTTCTTGTGGCTCAAAAAGGGCTTCTCAAAGTGCACTCTGTAATGAACATGGGTACAAGATGTGTGATGTGAAGTGGCGTCGCATGTATGACAAATTTCCAAGCCATGAAAACAACAGGGCACACAGGGATTGCTATTGGAAATGGAAGAACCTGCAGTGTTCTGTCATTGCTGCTACAGGAATAGACCACCGTCTGCAAACACAAATGCAGTCTGAAATAGAGAGAAATGTAGCTCTCTTGGAGAGACCTCTTGATGTTACGCTGCACTTGTCATCAAGAAATTTACCTTTCAGAGGTAAAACAAAAACGTTAGGTGATGTCCACAATGGAAATTACTTGGGCTCACTAGAACTAGTATCCCACTATGACACACTTTTGAAAGACCACCTAGACAAAGTGAAGAACTCAGATAAACAAACTAGACTCACTCATTATTTGTCCTCAAAGAAAATACCGGCTGCTCTCTCCACATCTGGTCTGACACTCGCTGGAGTGCAAGAATTAATGCTGTTAAACCTGTAGCAAAACACTTACCTAGTGTCATCGAGGCTCTTAGTTCCATACTCAGCACATGCAGTCTTACAGATGATGCAAGAGCTGAAGCTATTGGTCTGAGGAGCTACTTTCTGTCATTTGATGCCATTGTTCTTCTGACTATTTTGTTAAAAGTATTGCAGTGCATTGATTGCAGAAATGTGATACTTCAGTCAGTGAAAATTTCTCTTGAGGTTGAGGCAGCCAATATAAATGCACTCAAAGATGAGATGCAGGCTCTTAGAAATTAATGGGATTCCCTCCTCGCTGAGGCTACATTGATTGCCAATGAAATGGGGGTTCCACCTCGCTTAAAAAAAGAACTCAGCCGTGTGAGAAAGAGAAAGAGGTTCTATGATGAGACCCCAGAAGAAGCAGTTCAGGGAGAGACTGCAGAGACATCATTTCGGAACACAGTGTTTTTCACTGCCATGGACCATATCATTAGTGACTTAGACGCTCGGTTCCGAACAATAGCAAACATTGTTGAGGAATTTGCAGCCATTATTAAGGTTGGTCAGTTAAGGGACAGTGATATTGCTGCTGTGTGTCACCCACTCATAAGCAAGTACACAAAGGACCTCACACCTCAGTTTGAGAATGAAATCAGGCATCTCAATACAGTATTTTCTGCCACTTTCCCCTCTGATTGCACCAGTGTTGAGCTCCTCAATTCAATTTACAGAATGCAACTCCAGAGCATTTTTGGAGAAGTTTGTATTGCCATTAGGATATTTTGCACTCTACCAGTCACTGTTGCTGGTGGGGAAAGGGCATTTAGCAAACTTAAACTTATCGAGAGCTACCTCAGATCAACAATGGCACAGGAGAGA
Organism: Sardina pilchardus; assembly: GCF_963854185.1. NCBI lineage: Eukaryota > Metazoa > Chordata > Actinopteri > Clupeiformes > Clupeidae > Sardina > Sardina pilchardus. Next base: position 2,695,875 of record NC_085002.1, on the reverse strand, counting down.
TTGAACAATCTGGCAATCCTCTCAATTGAAAGTGAATTGGCTCTCTCTCTGAACTTCAAAGATTTGATTCATGACTTTGCAACAAGGAAGCCTCGCCGTCTAGACTTTGGCATTTAAGCTTAAATCAAGAGAGAAAAAGAAGAGTTGACAGAGAGAAAGACTATAGCAATACGGTCATGAAGACTAGCCTGTAAACAATACTTGTAGATAGAAAGAAAGTTGATGATAATGTGTGTGAAAGATAATCTTTTTTCATAGGTATCTTTAGTCCTGATGCCATTGTTCATGTGTGGATATGTTGATATTTGCTAAGTATTTAACGGTAACACTTTACATTACAGATCAGTAATAAGTGGGTAATGTTATGGGAATATATATGCAATGTCATGGTAATAATATTTTAAACCACATATTACAAATAATGAATGTGTAATTTCTAGACAATTACTGTGTAATTACCATACAACAACAATGCAAATAACTTGGGTAAAATAAAATGGTAACAACTGCTGTAAATATGTACTTACCGAAGCAATAAATATTTAGGATTTACTTATTGTGACATAATATTTCTGTAATTATACCAACATGATGGTGCTATGAAGGACTAAATTACATAGTAACTTCTAAGTGTTATGGCACAATTACACAGTGGTCAAAGTTTTTGTAGTAGCTAGTTTGATGGTAAAATGTGACCTGTTATCTAGTATTATGATGAAAAAATAAGGTAATTTCATAATAACTATATGGTATCAGGGCTGTAAAATACTGTTTTGTCTTTTCGAAAGAATTTCAACAACTCCCCACTGTACAGAAAACCTTTCAAAAAGACAAAACAGTATTTTACAGCCCTGACACCATATAGTTATTGTGAAATTATCACATTTATTTCATCATAACAACAGATAACAGGTCACATTTTATGTCACAATAAGTAAATCCTAAATATTTATTGCTTTGGTAAGTACATATTTACAGCAGCTATTACCATTTTATTTTACCCTTAAATCCAAGTTATTTGCATTGTTGTTGTATGGTAATTGCACAGTAATGGTCTTAAAATTACACATTAATTATTTGCAATATGTGGTTTAAAAACCTTATTACCATGAAATTGCATACATATTACCATAACATTACCCACTTATTACCGATCTGTAATGTAAAGTGTTACCTATTTAACTTTAGTATTTGAGCATTTGCGGTGTTCATACCACAGCCATTGCTCATGTGTGGATTTGTTGATAATGTTGCTAAGTATTTGACTTGAATATTTGAACATTTGCTGTTAATTTGAAAAAAAATTTCCTAATAAATGTGTGTTGCCTTAAAGGAACCAAACTCAGTGGTTGCAGTGCACTAATTGTATTAAATAAATAGCTTAGTTATTCATCAAGGCATACATTTGATCACATACAAAAAGTCAATAAAGGAAACAAAGGAGTACATGATTGAAATCCTGATGATGTTTGCTGGAGGCCTCTGAAGTAGAGATGCACCGATTGCAAGTTTTTGGCCGATTCCGATTTCCGATTTTTCATCGAGTTTGACCGGCCGATACCGATTTTAGCCGATTCCGATTTAATTTCTTCTAACCACTTTACAGCACAAACAAAGAGTTATTTTCTAGCCTATATTTTTTTTAATACAACATGTTAGAAATGTAATCAACTTATCAATGGCTGGTAGAAAAATGTGAATAGACAGATTCTTCTTCAAGTCTTCTTCAGCTGCAGTAATCCAAGTGTGGGACATTCATTTCACACATGTAGAAATGCACTAGGAACACTATTTCTTTTCTTCTCACATCCATATGCAATATCCAACTGTAAATATCTTCAGAATACTGATAACTGAAGTTAGTGCTACATAGGCTGAGATGTTGGAAAATGACAACAAAAAAAAATAATTTTGAGAAGCCTTGAAACACAGCAAATTACTTTACATTCTCAGTCCACACTCTTCTTTGAACTTTCGCGATTGCTTGCGGATACTAAGGAAGTGTCCATATTTGGATGGCATAACGTCATGCAGGAGCTTTCCAACGACACCACGCATGATATGTTTTGTATCACGGTCGCGGTAGTTTATGACACGTTAGAATGCTAACTTTTGGCGAATTTAGAAGAAATATACAGGCGTGATCAGACAAAAGGTAATGAAATAAACCTCTAAATGTGTAAATCGGACTTAGTTGTTGTAGTAGTGTGAAAGAATACATGATAAGTTGGCAAACCGAAGCAAAACTATGTTTATTCCTGCCGTGCTATGTCGCTGCTTATTGATAGCGCTTGTGGTTCAGCTGTGGGCACGCAATTAGCGGCAAGGACGGGCTTTGATGAGCGCTGTAACCTGAAGTGACAGCTTAGTATAGTAAATTCCACGCAATATGGCAAAGCACAGCGTTCGCTGCATAGAAAAACTCAGTATTAGCGCTTTATCTAGCCCTGACTGTTGGCCTAGCTTCATCAAACTTTGCAAACTCAGCTGTGAGTGTGATGTTGTTACAAGTACGTGCGAGTGCATTTGACCGGCATAAAATCGGCATGTCTCAGACTGACCGGCCGGTCGCCGGTCGTGGCCGATCACGTGAAAATCGGCCGATTCCAATCGGCGGCCGATCGATCGGTGCATCTCTACTCTGAAGTATTCATAATGTGCAATCAGAATGTTATAAATCCATTAAATCCATACTGATATAGTGATGCATACAAGTTCTCTCAACACATGAACATTTGCTCATAAAAGAAAATATATACTCATATATACCATATATATATATTTTTTTGAGGGGGGGGGCCCTAAATTGAAATCTTTCATGGGGCCCAAGATTTCTGGCGGCGCCCCTGCATGCGCATAAGGGTGCCTTGAAGGTCTAGTGCCAAAACGTCATTTTAGTCAAATTAAGTGGTGATTCCAAAGCAGCAGTGTTGCGCTTTTTCCTACCTCCTATAATATTGAACCTTCAAAAAGCTGCACCTGCAAAAAAAAACCTATCAAGGTGTGCAGGTCCTTTCTTGACTTACATACTGTAAATAAACAAATAAACAACAAACACATGATTTATTCACTTTTTTTTCTACAGGCAATGTAGGCATTGGTATTGTTAGGTATGTTGCTGCAGGTGTTGTTCTTCTTGGATTGATTGTGATTGTGATCACATCTATGAAGAAGAAGAAAGGTGAGTTGCCTTTGTGTCATGGTGCAATTACGCAACATGTGTTATGTCTGTTTTCCGTTCTTGATCATTCTTTGGTTTGTTATTGCAAATATTCTCTATCTTCTTGTCTTAGAAGGCAGAGTGTGAGTAAGTATTTTAGATTGTAAGGTGTGACAAATATAGAGGTCTAAACACCTCTACTGTATATGGATCCCCATGTCCACAATGGGATGATAAATCTGCCTGAGAAACGTCATAGGTCATAGAGGTCAAAAGATGCTAATGCATTATTTTAGATACAAAGTCATTATTGATACATTCTCTTGTTATAATAATGACTTGCAGGATTTCCCCCCAATCTTTGACATTTGCTGAAATGGGCCTTCATACGTATATTGTGCATTTGCTACTCTCAGATTTGAATACAAAAAATGTATTTAGGTGCTGGTCTATTTTCTAATGAAAATGGAGATGAGAAACCAAAATAAGTAAAAAAAAAAAAACTTATTTCGTAAAATGTGCTTTTTCCTTCATTAGGGCCTGACTCACCTGACTCAGATTGAGATTGCTTCGAAGGAAAGGCATAGCCAGGCCCCTCCTGTCCACCATGCTGTGCCAGTCTGTGTGCCGGGTCATTCTACAGAAATGTCCACTTTGTCCTGGCTAAATGCCAGAAAATGTCTTTTCCCCGCCTTATCCTTAAAACCACATTATCACATTACAATTTCAAAGAATACTTTGTAAAAAATACTTTGAAATATGTAAACTGTATTTATTCTTATACAGTACATAGCCTTATGATGCCCTTACTCTATTCTTGCTGTTTTTTTATGTTATTGTTATTGTTGTACTTGAGAGCAAAGATTAACCGGGGTCAAATTCTTTGATTGTTTACGCGAACCTGGCCGATAAAGCTGATTTTGATTCTGTTTCTAACATGCATTTCCTGAAAGTATTTCTCAGATTTGTAATGTTTTTTTCAGTCTTTTTTTATATTGTCTTCTGAAATATGCTCATTGTTTGTACAGAATATGATATAATTGGTATATGAAGACCACACCACTGATTTGATAATGGAATTCCACTATTGTGCTCATCTGTGGAAATTAATTTCAGGTAATTAAATTCAAAATGTGCTTATAATGTTGTAAGGGTAGCCTCGTTGCATGATGCAGTAGGAAGAATCTTGTATTGATAAAAGGGAGAGAGCCCTTTGAAGTAATTTCCCCTTGTTGTTTGTGTCACCCTGCTGTACTGGGAAAAAGAATCGCTGGATTTAATTGATTTTATGAAATGAAAGGAAAAAGTGACAAATTCTGAATCTGTATATTAGAATTATTCTTTAATTCTATTATATACCTTACTTTTTAAACTATTCTTTAACTATGGCCATTTTATGCTATTGAATTGAATGACCTCTGTGCATGAAATGCGCTATAAATAAACTTGACCTGACGTGATTTGACGTCAGAGAGTGTGGTTCTCATATTTAGCAACATATTTGTGTGTTTGAGCTCTTTGTGCACTCTTAAAACAAATGTGTTGTAAACAACACAAACTGTGTTGTCCCTATCTGAACACAGAGTTGTATTATTTTCAATACATGTTGTGTAACAAATAACAAAAGCAATGTGTCGGAAACAACACAGACTGTGTTGTCCCTATCTGGACACAAAGATTTGTTAAAAACAAAAACATTTGTTAAAAACATGCAAGTTATGTTGTTTTCAACACATTTGTTTTAAGAGTGTGTCAGGATAGTGCCTGTGTTTGAGAAAACACTGCCCTGACACACACAAAGAAGCTTCCAAACAGAGCATTCCCCGTATAGTAAGCAAAAGATGTTTGCAAGATGTCTTGGAGATGTGTTTGAAAGGTCTGCTTTACGTCTGTAAGATGCATTCTAGAAAGAGTTTGCTCATCTGGTAGATGTTTTGTTAAGATCTTCAAACTGTGTTTAGGTAGATAAAACAGAGTGACGACACTCCCATACAGTAAGATACCGTGGAAAAAAATGGCAGCACTTTCCCATGCCAGTATCCGGGTTATGGGAGTTTTGGAACTATTACTGTAACAGCCAATCTCTTGGTCAGTCAATGAGTTTATTGATTACACTCTCCAGCATCCAGAAATACGATTCCACCCTCCTGCGATTCAGCCATTCAACGCAGGTTATTTGGAACTTTTGATCGTGTGGTGGCGACCAACAATTCATGGGTTTCATAAGGTTCCTTTCCACAGGTGTATTAATCAAGCACCATGTCTGCATTGATCATCAAGGTGCTTGATTTCATACACCTGTAGAAAGGGACCTGATGTAACCCATGAATTGTAAGTTATGTGGAGTATCCTATGAAGCTCGATAAGTGGGTTAGAGAAGTATGTTGCGCTCAAAGTATGCTGTCATGAGAAAGTGGCTCTGTTTTAGCGTCGTTGTATCACCATGGTATCTTATGCTGCCAACCAAATTTGCTCGGGATTGTGTGCTAAGTTATTGCTCAAATTGTGTAAAACTACCACCTACTGACCAATCAATTACCTTGAAAAACAAAGTTATCTCATAAGATTAGGTCATATCCTACAGATGGAGCTCTGCCTCTCCAAACGTTTTGAATCTCACAGGCACTTTTTCACAGCCACTACTATGGGCGTGCATACCATACAATATCTGATATACACAGTCATGACACATCTCCTTTACAAACAAACCTGATAAGGTCCTTTCATCTTCTGACTGCTTATAGGCTATGTTGGAGCATTACATGACTGCAGCTCTGACAGACAACAGCTAAAGCAGCTAGACAGCTAGCACTACACTACAGTCTGGGGGCATAAACATATACTGTAGTAGGGGCTCACAGATATGCTGTCAGAAGGCTATCTAACCAGCAGAGGGCAGCAGAGAGCTCCTCCAGGGGACAAGCAGGAAATAACCCATGCCCATATATGGACCTGGAAAACGTTACCTGATTTCTTATTGTCTCCTGCTGAGTCTTGATTGTGGCAAAAGCTGTACTTATCGAGTGTCAAATATCACTCAGACCCCCAAAATAAGTTTTATTATAAAATAAATGTGGGTTTAGACTTGAAGAGCTCTATAAGAGAGATAGAATGGTGTGCCACAGCCTGAAATTGTGGCATGGGAAAATTTTTTGAAGTTGTAATATTAATGTCTATTTACCTTGTATGAGTGTCAGTAATTGCATGTGATCACAGCCGATGCTCAGATACACATTGCTTGCTCTCTCACCAGATGATCTGAGTCCCATTGAACCACAGTGATGATAGTGGCTTTGCTGTGGTCTGGGCATCTTCCTGCCTTGATATAGGGTCTGCCCTGTTAGTTCCTTTTTCTTTTTCTTTTTTTTTTTTGCCTGTCATAGGACAGCACAGAGTGAGACGGGGAACAAGTGAGAGAGAGATGGGGTGGGATCAGGAAATGACCGAAGGTCCGACTCAAACTTGGGTTCCCGTGGGCATTTTTTGCATGCTTGGTCCGCTTTCCAAGTATGCCTTTGTGTTACATATTACATTTACATATTAAATACCATGTAAAAATATTCAAAACCAAAAACAACTGAACCTCAGATGACTTGGTTTCAATGGTTCCCTGTCCCTGTGTATACATGTGGTATGTTTTGTATGTTTAGCCCCTGGACAATAGCCTACTGTACATGTTTGAAAATATTTGAATAATAATAAAAAAAAGGTTTATATCCTGAGGCAGTGATGATTACCTGGAAGAGAGATGGAGAGGAGGTGTGGGACGATGTGGATCATCCCACAAAGGCAAATCAGCTGATTAGTGAAGGCTACAGGCTAGTGATAAACTCACTGCAGTGGCAGCAAATGAATGCAAGAGCAAGACGGCCCACAAGCTCCTCAGGCTGTTAGCACCATGGGATTTGTTGTTCAACTCATACTTTGTTTCAGTCTTCTTCCCTTATCTACCACCGGTGAGTCTTTATATGTGTTTATGCTTACAGTATGATACCTATTTGGCAGTGACTTTTGTATAGATCGAGTGTATACATGTAAGAATGTATAACATTCGGTAACTCATTCTGAGTCTTGACTGTGATCTGGCAACACTTCTATGCTATGCACACACCTCTGTAAAAAGTAATAGCTTTCCTTACTTAAAATGTTCTAGTAAGTAGAATTCACTTTATTGTCTGTTAGAGATCACTTGCGTAAAATGTGTGTTGCTTAATTTTGAGGTAGAAAAGTAAACAATCAAGTAAACTATACTTGGATAGCTGACGTTTTTTTCTGCAAAGTGAAATTAGTTTGTTAACCTTAATTACCTGTTAGTTAACCTACCTGTTAGTTAACCTTACTTACCTGTTAATTAACCTTGCTATTTAAAAGCATGCAAACTGATTGCAGTAGATGACGTTTTCTGTTTTGTTACTATATACCATGATGCACATATGGTCCTCTTTTGTTACAGGTGATGACTCTGACAGCACAGGTACTTCATAGATTTACACTGGGCGTGCCCAGGCACACTGATTAACAATATGCATCACACGTTATTGCCTTCAACACTCTGGAAATGGAAGTGTGTAAAGGCATGTTGCTATGACATTTCTGCATGCACTTTTACAGTAAATTATGAGCCTGTTGGCTATCTGAGTGGAATGCATATAGGCCTACTGTCAGAGGTGGGTACAATTACATCAAAAACTATTTTGTTACAAAATACAAATACTGGCTTAGAAAATGTAACAAATAAAAATACAAAATACTGATGTGAAAAATGTATTTAATTAAAATACAAGTAATTAGTAATTAGAAAATACAAAAATACCCCCACAATAATCATGGTGTACCAACTTTTAAAATAAACTACAAGAAATCCTATTTTTTTTTTATTGGCTGACAGAGGCCTAAATTCTTTACTTTGGGCTGAAGTAGCCTGGTCCTACCATACTCTCGTACATTCATAATGTACAGAGAGTCTGGCCACTTTCCATTGCCAAGCACGAATTTCCTTGAATGAGGATACTTTATTGTTTAAAACAATTGGATCTGCCCAAAGCCACTCAGATCTGCCATAACCAATCGCTATACGTTTGGTCGCGAGGAGACATGCTCAAACTAGCAACCTCAACATCATCATTCTCAGCTACTCCCTCTGTTCGCTGATTGGACCTGCACATTTTTGTTTTGAGAAAACCTGTAAATATACCGCAGGCCCATACATAGTGAAGTGAAATGAAAACTGAACGGAAGTACGTAGGAAGGCGGAGCCAGGCTACCTATGAAGTAGATCTAGTAAAAAAAAATAATTAGCATCCCATATCAATATAAACGATGATTGAACTGACAACAAGCAGGCTTTGCAACAGTGGAATCAACTGTGATAAAGCAAACTACCCCCATGATTTTCCGTGTTCAATGAAAGTAGTACGAGATTGAACAGGTTAGCCTTTTTAAATTGAACAGCATTTCCCTTTTTGTTCTATAAATGCATGCCTTTGCCTTCATACATGACTGACAACACCGGGGACAAATAAAGTAACATCCTGTAAGGTGTCTCAATAAACAGAATTAATTAACTGGGTGGTGAAAACTCGAGACTGTTTCGCATCGGGGAGGTTTTTGCCTCAGTCTCCTCCATTATTTCTGCAGATCAGGACGCCTTGGTTGATCCCTTACATAAATCCTCATGTCAAAGGTTATGGTCATGGGGTTCATGTCATGTTCTCCCTCAGTGTCTTATCTGTATCGTTTTCAAATTTTAGTCTTGTTGCACTTGACACACCTGACAATTCAAGCTCCTGAGTCCTGAAGTCAACTTTCAGACATGATCTTAGGAGATGATGATGACAACAGAAAAGACACATCTAATGCTTTTAAGTTGTCTACATGGTGACATAAAATCAAGGCTGGTTCTAGCCTGCTACATCTGGGTGGGCTGGAATAAAATAGCAAAGCAGTCAAATTGGATCAAAATGGACATAAACACATATGCATGTTGAGATTGGTGCTCGGGCCTATGTGTTTCAGAGCTAGACAACAATGAGGTTGAATTTACAGAATGTTTCAAAGTACAGTGTGCTTAAAGATTGTAGTAGCGGTGTGGTCTTCATCAATTTAAAGCTTTTTAAAGTATTACACAGTTATGTACCAGCCAGCTATCATTCCACTCAATGCCATCTCATCTACATCCAAGCTGGGCTTGAGCCCAAGAGACATCACCGGTCACCCTCCCTTTTCTTACTGAGTAACTCCTAGGCAACAAGAAACCACAAAGGAAAAAAAAAAACAACGTTCAAAACCAGGTTCACCAAGATTCCGACCTTTGGCTCCCAGACTATGATAAGCATAGTATATTGTCATGATTATATAGGTAAGAGGCTATATTTAACTGAGTGATGAATTTTTGGCTAATTTGAGGGGGAAAATTACAGATTTTTGTTCGTATTTAAGTATTTGAAATACTCTAAATACAATCCCTCAAAATATTTTGTTACAAATTACATTTGATTTTTTCCAATCCTGCAAAATACAAATTACAAAATACACTAAAGTAATTAAATACGTATTTAAAATACATATAATTGAAATACTGCCCATGTCTGCCTACTGTGTGTGTGTGTGTGTGTGTATATATATATTTATCTCCCTCAACAATGGAATGCTCTTTTCTGATTGGCTGATGGGGTGGCCATTAACTTCGTATAACCTGCTACCTGTGAAGTAGTTCCCGTATCACACTTGAATATTAATTCGCCAAACTCGTTGCGAAGTTTAAATGAACTGTCACGTTGCATCCAAGCTGAAATACAGACGTGCAGAACCATAGTAACATTGTAGCATATGACGGAGGTGGATTGTAGCTAGTTGGATGCCATGTAGGCTATAAAAGTAGCGATCTTTCAAAGTTAAAGTTAATCAGAATCCTGGGATATACCCGCTTGACAACGGGAGAGATAGAACTAACGACTGGCTTTTGGCCGTAGCAACCAGCCATTTAGAACTAACGACTGGCCTTTGGCCATAGCAACCATCCATTTAGAACTAGTAACGGCAGTTTTGTCCTGCAAGTAGAAAGTTGATATGTGGCGGAAAGTAGTCCCACAGTCGACAGTTTTAGCGATGTTAACGGACGCAACGGTGGAATAAAACTATGTTCTAAATATACAGGTTGTGAATACAAACGGGAGATAAGCGGGATAACGGCCTTCGAGGTCGACCGGTTCGATGGAAATAATGGCACGGCGGAGGTAACTCCGTCTCCGTGCTTCGCACGTCGCCGGAGTTCTAGACCTCCACCTAGCCATTATTTCCATCGAACCGGTCACCTCGTCGGCCGTTATCCCTTACATATATATATAGCCTACTATATTTATTATATGGCTCTCTAGAATGTTGAGGGAGCTCCCATTCACTTTGAATGGGCCTCTCAACGTTCTACCGGTCCGTTATATTTGCATAATGACCGCTCCGGAGGTATAATGACCGCTGGCAATGGCAACGGGTTCACTCCGCTAGTTGTTGCGGAAGCCACGAAATGGTAGCCAAGTCATTGCTAAAGACACATTGAGATAAGTGTAAGTGTAAGTGTAATTCCCTTCAGTACGAAGCAAAACCCCTCCGCTGCGCGTCGGGGTTCTGTCCGTCCTGTCGGGAATTATTTTCCGTTATCTCCCTCAACAATGGAATTCTCTTCTCTGATTGGCTGATGGGGTGGCCATTAACTTCGTATAACCTGCTACCTGTGAAGTAGTTCCCGTATCACACTTGAATATTAATTCGCCAAACTCGTTGCGAAGTTTAAATGAACTGTCAGGTTGCATACAAGCTGAAATACAGACGTGCAGAACCATAGTAACATTGTAGCATATGACGGAGGTGGATTGTAGCTAGTTGGATGCCATGTAGGCTATAAAAGTAGCGATCTTTCAAAGTTAAAGTTAATCAGAATCCTGGGAAATGCCCGCTTGACAACGGGAGAGATAGAACTAACGACTGGCTTTTGGCCGTAGCAACCAGCCATTTAGAACTAACGACTGGCCTTTGGCCATAGCAACCATCCATTTTAGAACTAGTAACGGCAGTTTTGTCCTGCAAGTAGAAAGTTGATATGTGGCGGAAAGTAGTCCCACAGTCAAGACAGTTTTAGCGATGTTAACGGACGCAACGGTGGAATAAAACTATGTTCTAAATATACAGGTTATGAATACAAACGGGAGATAAGCGGGATAACGGCCTTCGAGGTCGACCGGTTCGATGGAAATAATGGCACGGCGGAGGTAACTCCGTCTCCGTGCTTCGCACGTCGCCGGAGTTCTAGACCTCCACCTAGCCATTATTTCCATCGAACCGGTCACCTCGTCGGCCGTTATCCCTTACATAATGACCGGCGTTCTATAGCCTACATTATCCCTTATATGTTTCATTTGTAAATACTTGATAAATGAATGTATCATTGAAACATTTATAATTAGGTTAGTTAAATATGTTTATGTCAATTCAGTGAAGGCTACCTCAACTCAACAAGTAAACTAATGTCTGCCTTGATTCAGCTCCATAGATGTTATGACACAACTATACAGTATATTGCAATAAGTCTGGCTATCACCATACTCAGCCCAATCTTTTAAGATTTCAATTTGAGCATGTTATAGAATATACATCTAATTATGCAATGTGCAAATATATGTCTAACTACATAAAAAATAGTTATTAAATGTTTTCTTTTTCTCTTTGCTCGATTACCAATGATTCATCATTTGTTCATGTTTTCTTGTATTGGTGCACTTCTGCGTGTGTGTGTGTGTGTGTGTGTGTAGAACATATGCTGGACTTACAGGTGGATGTGGATTTCCCTGGCAACGATGTGCTGCAGATCTGCTCCCCTGATGTGCTCCACTGCCAGCGTGCCTGCAGCCAGCATCACTCCTGCCAGTTCTTCACCTTCATCAGGCCTGACTGGCCCCAGGACAACAGGTGCCTTAACCCATCACACCACCACTAGTTCACAAAACATACACCACAAATATACCGTACGTGCTAGAGAAAGACAACAGGTGCCTTAACCCATCACACCACCACTAGTTCACAAACATACACCACAAATATACCGTACGTGCCAGAGAAAGACAACAGGTGCCTTAACCCATCACACCACCACTAGTTCACAAACATACACCACAAATATACTGTACGTGCTAGAGAAAGACAACAGGTGCCTTATAACTCATCACACCACCACTAGTTCACAAAACATACACCACAAATATACATACAGTAACAGAGAAATTCATATTGCAAATTTTTGCAATATGAATTGCAATATTTGCAATTTTCAAGGTCTGTGAGATTTGTAACGATATCTGTTTTGTGCCCCTGTCTGCCCAGGAAATTCTACTGTTACCTCAAGCGCACAGCCTCTGGGACACCTACAGAGACCAATCTGAAGGGGGTGACATCAGGCTACTCCCTTAAAACCTGTGAGGAGCCAGGAGAGAGAGGTGCGTCTAGTGGAAGAGTCATTGAGCACATGTACATGTGTTTTTAATGCATGTTGAGTCATCCAATCTCAAGTGGGCAGTTCCCAACAACTACATAGGGTTGCCAACCATTCTGTAAAATACGGAATCGTCTCGGTTTTGAAAGGGAAAAGATGTGTTCTGTATTGAACTGATACTTGAGAATCAACTCAGTGGAAATCCATGGCAGCTTGGTATAATACGTAATGAACAAAGAATACAATTCATGCAAGATAAAAGGAAACCTTACCACACTTTACCAAACCTTGCTGACACTGAATCCCAACAGTAGTAGGCCTATTATAGACATACCGGTAAATTCAAAACATCTGATGGGATTCCTTGTGAATTTATTGTGGGCAAAACATACTTATATTTGTCATATACAATTTACAGTCAATCATAGCTTGGCAAATATTCAACTTCTAAAATAATTGACCTACAGTTGAAGACACTTCAAAAGTAATAATCGAAGGAACTTTAGTCATTTTAAAAAACTGCGTTTTTAAGGCTCCATATCTCAGAAACTATAAGATACAAGCCTAATCTTTTGTAAAGTAGTTGTTGAGTATATCATTATTGACCTATATATGAAAGATTCACTTTCTGAAATATCTCACTTTATGTATAATGTAAGTAGAATATACTGTATGAGATATTCGCTTTTTGAACTAAATTATGGAAAAAAATGATTTTTTGTACAATATTAAAACATTTTTGAGATACACAATGTGATCTGTTGACATTTCTACAATAATCAAATTGCTTTGTCGTCCTTTTAAATTCAGACGA